>NC_029785.2:26343035-26343287 GCF_000816755.2 Arachis ipaensis
TTTTAAATATTTAATGATTATTTACTTTTATACTTTTAAAAGTAAATATTGATTTTTAACTTATTTGGTAAGTTAGGCAAACACTTTTAAACATCATAGTAATCATCATGTATAAAATATGGTAATGATACTACTACTACTGACGTGAGTGTCATCCTGACATTGCAACAGTTTTTGACGTTGGCACTTTTATTAATGTGTACTAAATATGTCCAATAAATTTTTTTTTAATTTGACTAAATTATCAATAGA
>NC_029785.2:26343434-26353752 GCF_000816755.2 Arachis ipaensis
AATAATTTAGTTTATATTAATTTCTAAAGAAAATCAATAATCAAATTAGTTTATTAACCAATTTCAAATATCAAATTAAAATTGAGTAATTAATTTGAATTAGTTAAGTGATTAGTTCACTTATTTATTTAAATAATTGTATGTCGTAAATTCGAATATTCTTTTATAAATATTACAATAATTTTTGGCTAATAACAAATTTTTAAATAAAGTTTAGATCCATAAAAAATTAGGTAATCATTGACTTACCAAATTATACTATAAAAAATATGCTAAATTGCAAGGATTTTTATAATACGCTCAGGTTTGACTTGACATGATTATTAATTATAACTCGATTTTATTTTATTTATTCGCTGCACCAAATTTACATGATTATTAATTTTAAATTTATTAATTATTAATTAATAACTCGATTTTTTTTTAATCAAAATTGAGTCAATTTGAGACTTTAAAATACTGCCCCCTTATTTTATCATCAATGGAATTGCTGGCCAATATAATGGATGCTATCCTGTTAGTAATTGAATCAATCATATGACTGCCCAAATGCAATCATGGATCATCAGTACCTGCCCACAATAATTAAAGCTTCAGAATAATCAACAATGGGCTAACACATGCTCCTCTTCAATTCCTTTCAGCAAGCAGGGATAATATCATACACGGATTTCAACAGTAGACCCTCGCTCACTGCCCTATATTGCAGCCACAAAAAACAAGACACGACCAATAATCAATATTATGATTTCTGAGGAGTATCATCAAGTCCCATCCACCACAATGAGCATGCATGCATGCAACCCCATACCAAGCTCTCAATACAACAACCACCTCTTTGGCTACTTCCCCCTTCATTACTTTACCCAATTTCCCACTATAAAAAGAACCCGACCCTCACACACTTTTCATCACCATCACAAGTAGCCAAGCCTCAATAGAGTTATAAGCTAATAAGCTTGGCTGGATAGCTAGCTAGCTTTCATAACTTAGCAAAATCAACAAAGGCTAGCTACCTAGCAATTCTTATTAATTAGTTGACTAGTTATCTTCTTCATCATCAAATAGAATGGAAACCATCAACCACATCATCAACGGCAACGGCAACGGCAATGGTAATAACCACGGTTACACCAATGGTAATAACCATGCCGTATATGAAACCGAACAAGATACCATCGTCACCACGGAACGAAAATCAATCAAAGCTCGCTTTAAACTTTTTCCATAATATATATTGAAAGAGAAAGTATTAGAAACTAATACTAATTGTATACAATGTGTATAATGAGTTGATTATTTTTATTAAGGGTGAGTGGCGTGTGATAAGTCAAGTAGCAACGGTGAAATGAGATGATAAAATGGGGTGATCGCCGGTTGAAAAAGAAGAGAATATTGGAGTGAAATGCTTTACTAAATTAAGATTTCAAATGGTTATTTTTTTAAAATAATTAACTGAATTTTTTAAAATTTTAAAATTTGAAATTGGAGAATTTAAAATTTAAAATTTGATCTGAAATAATTGAATGAAAGTTTTTAAATTTATTATTTATTTCTATTGAACTAAATAACCAATCCATTGTATACATTATCAAAATTCTTCATTAGCTCCCTAACGGAATTCTAAGTATATATAGGAAATTGAAACATGAATATATTGCTAAACTATTAAAGTAATAATATTACATACAAATTATGACAGGTACCCTCCGAATGGAGTTCGTGGAGTGGCAACACCGATTGTAAGGGCGTCAAGGTTTGGTATTGATGAAAGCTACGCAAAGAAGTACGAGAAAGACTTGTTGATTCTGTGCCAGGTAGAGACTGCAGAGGGAGTGGAAAACGTAGAAGGAATTGCAGCCGTTGATGGGGTTGATGGAATTATGGTTGGACCATTGGTACGATGGTTGAGATAGCAGGATGGTCTGGCTATGACTTCGTTATCCTTGACCTCGAGCACGGCTTCGGAGGCATCTCTGAAGGCCTGCGATGCATCCATGCACTCACTGCGGCCAACACACCGGTCATCGTTCGTGTGCCGGAGCTTTCGCACGTGTGGGTCAAGAAAGTGCTCGACCTTGGTCCCCAAGGCATTATCTTCCCCCTCGTTGACGGCCCCGAATCAGCCAAGAAGGCCGTCTCCTATTGCAGGTATAAGTCAATAATTTCTCATATATTTATACTAAAATTGAGTAACTAATAAACTATTATATTGAAACGTATGGATATTTGATGTTCATAAATAAACTTTGATTAAATGGTTATTTTATCCATAAGTTTCAATATAATAGTTTATTAGCTACTCAATTTTAGTATAAATATATATAGCAAATTGAAACATGAATATATTGCTGAACTATTAAAGTAATAATATTACATACAAATTATGACAGGTACCCTCCGAATGGAGTTCGTGGAGTGGCAACACCGATTGTAAGGGCGTCAAGGTTTGGTATTGATGAAAGCTACGCAAAGAAGTACGAGAAAGACTTGTTGATTCTGTGCCAGGTAGAGACTGCAGAGGGAGTGGAAAACGTAGAAGGAATTGCAGCCGTTGATGGGGTTGATGGAATTATGGTTGGACCATTGGATCTGAGTGCAAGTGTTGGGTGCATGCACGATCCCAGAAATGAAAAGGTGAAGGAGATGATGAGGAAGATTGAGAGCACCGTGTTAGGAATGAAGAGGAAAGAGGGCGGTGGGCCCTACTTGGCTGGCTTCGCTATGCCATTCGACGGTCCGGATCAGTTCAGGAGCCGCGGCTACAAATTGATTCGTGGGGTCACTGATGTTGGCTTGTTCAAGAACGCTTGTGTTGGCGACGTCAGCAAGTTCAACATGAACACCAATAAGATCAACGGCCAGTACTGCTAGTTTTCCAGGGTATTATGAATTGAGGCATAATATAGTGTTGAGAATATATAATGAATAAGATCTCACATACGGTGGAAGAACTTTTCTGAACTTGTTCTGTCTGTTTTGTTTTAGAAATGTTACATTGTTTCAACTTGCAATAATATATTTTTGTTTATTTAGATAAGGCAAAAAATTGGGTGTATGTGCATGACCACTTGACTTTCATCAAATTTAAAGATAGAAAAAGGAAAAAACAATAAATGAATGAGTAAAATAAAAAAAAAAAATTTCCTATATTTTTTAAGCACGTTTAATATATTTTTCAAAAACATTTCAAAAACAATTGCAACTGCTCAGTTGTAATTTTCTTTTTTTTCTTTTATTTTTTTGTCTAAGATAGGTAACTTTATTAAAATAAAGAATGGTTCAATTTGGACAAAAGACAAAGAAAAAATTGAAATAGTTCCACTAGAAATTAAATAAGTAAGATAGCTAGCACTAGCCATCATTAGCAATTGGAGAAAATATTAGGTCATCTTCATCCCCTCTTCTACCATTGTCTGCGCTAGTTTTAAGTTAAGAGATGGTGATCGACGAGATCCTTCAAATATCAATTCATTCTTTGCCTTCCAAAGCTGCCAGAGTGTAAGTTGGCCACCAGCTCGAGCTTCTTATTTGGCTCTGCGTTGCTCTTGAACTTCTCCATAGTGCTGATCCACCATCGCTAGCTCTCATTCAATGCTTATGGAACATGGATTTAGGCTTTTTGCTAAGCTTCTAGAAAATTGGGGCAAGTCAGTAGGTAGTGGATCACCGATTCATCTTGTTCATTGCACCTTGAGTTGAAAACTATGGTTGGCAATAGAAAATCAGAGGAACTCATCGATCTGAACCTTCTTGAAAAGCCGTCTTGAAAGGCTCTTAAGCTTTGCTCTGTTGGTTGCTCTTAAATGTGTTGATCCAGATGTCACAAAGAGACCTAAAATCAGACACATAATCCACATGCTTGAAGCCGACGAGATCCTATTCCATAATGTATGTTCTTTCCCTTTTTTGAATTCTGCATTATACATAACTGGAGAACAAGAGTAAGATAATTTAGTATTGCTATAATCTGATTCTCATTTATCACTTTTTTTTATCATTCCTTCTTGTAGGAACAAAAGACTGGAGAGAAATCGTTGCAATTATCATCATGAGTAAAAGGACTCTAGCAGAGATAGAAAATGAATAGATGGAGAGATCACTGATCGAAATGAAGATGATAATAGCAATAAAAATCTTGTCTATTCCACTAAGTTGAGATGATAGTTGTTAAATGGTAAATGTAGTTATGTATTTATTTAGTTTTAGTAGTTTGCCTATATTAATTTCTACTTCAATCTGGATAATATGTAATGAGTGTATTTTTGCTGCATAATTTTTCCTCCCACCACAATTTGGGATTCATTGTATACTCATTCATTATTACTAAAAATCAAAATTTTGATGTCGTCTTTCTGCTTTATAAGACAAAAGTAGCTCAAGTAGTATTTTCAAGTTGCTCAAACTGTAGTATCAAATTACTGTTGTCTCATTCGGTCCCATCATAAATTATGGCCCCATCATAAATTAAGTGCTTGTCATTTTGTGAATGTAGTTGTTATGAGCATTAGACAACAGAACATTAAATTTTAACGTGAAAAAAAATCTCCCAATGTGAGAGATAAAAAAACCACGGCAAAGTAAAAATTTTCACTATATTCCAAATCAAAGTTACAAACAAATCTTAACACTTACCAGCACTACTAAGTATACATACATAATTCTTGTACAAGAACATAAGAGCATAAACTAAATGGTGAAATCAATGATACAATAGACAACCGTTGCTTACGAACTTTTTGGCTAGAGAGTCGGATTGCAATCACACCTCAAAGTTGAAGGACTATGAGTGAAGAACTCCAGGTAAACCAAAACAAAATTTAATCATCCAATCATTCATTTGTTCAGTAGGTTAATACACTAATTGTGATGTAGAGGGACTCTCCAAAAAATGTTTGCTTGGTCCTCACACAAAGAAAAATAATAATAACCTGCTTGATAAATACACAATGATGTATTATTCCTTTTTAGCTTTAAAAACAGAACTAAAAGGGACAAATTTAACTTGAGAAAAGATTGACACAATAATAATACTGCAATGCAAAATTTTACAAAAATACTTACATATTCACCAAATTGCAACTGCTATAGAAGCTACCTAATGTACATTTTAATGGTTGAATCCAGAAAGAAAGTAGATCCTCGACCATAGCAGTTATCTATTTCTTGATGTCCCTGAAAAATCTATTTGAATTGGTATTCATAAGAAATTATATGAGATAGAGCAACTTTAAAGGGGAAAAGACTAAAAATCTATTTATAAGTAATTTGCAAGTTTTGAAAAGGATAATAACTTTCTAAGAGGAAAAAACTAAAAATCTAACTAAATTTATAAATCCTCAACCAGAGGCTTCAAAACTCAAGAAAATGAGAAAATTGAGTTTATAGAACTTCTAAGATCATTCCTACTACCGAGTACCAATGCTATATCCTATGGTGCATGGAATATAAGTGATAGTTTGAAGAGTTACTTACAAAATGTTGAATATGGATAATCATGATAGTAAGTACACTTTCTTCCTTCATCTTCTCTATAAGGAGGTGAAAGAATGTCTAGCACAACACAAAGTGTTATTGCTGTGAAACAGTGCAATTTTTCACCATACTTTGGATATAAAACCAATGTCTCGCATGGTGCATTCATGACCTTATCTACAGCTAGCGTAGCCAGACTAACTACAACAAAAAGAATTAGAACAAAATCATTTTAAAACATGGATGCAGAATAAAAAATTTTATAAGCCGCTAAATATGATATCATATTCTTTAATGTTGATAAAAAGATCTCCTAAATGAAATATACAATTATGCAATTTTAAGTCCTCAACAGTAGTAGCAATTAGCCAAAGGAAGTTTTATAGAAAAATGATTAATCCCCTAATACTGTTATTAATAATTCTCCCTAATAGATTTAAAAAATGTTGAATGCTTTTTTTTTTAAATATTTACGAGGCATTGAATACCTTTAATTTTTCACTTAATACTTTTTTTAATTTAATATTAGAAAGACTATTAAGAGTACATGTTAAGAAGATGCATCATTACACAGTGTTTTTTATATTTACATGCTCTCATACAAAAGTATGGGACAAGACAAAAATGTGTTATAACGATAAATTAGCAAAAAAATCTATTGTTCATAAGATTGAGAGTGCAATTCAACTTTGACCTATTAATTTTATGTTTATTGTATTTTTGCTTTTCTGGAAGAATTGTTGGTCATTTTTTGATTAATTCATCTGCATATATTTTATACTAAAGGCTTCCTCTTACTGAGTTTATCAAAAAAAGAAATGAAAAAGTTTTGGAATGAGTATGAATTTGGTTATGTACTATTACATGTAAGTTGTAACGACCTAGTTTTTGGTGAAACAGAGCTTTTCAGAAGTTCAGTGAAGGAAGAACCTCCAAGCACCTCTGCTATATCATCAAGCACCTCAATATATATCATCATTATGTCATCAATAAGTAAGAACCTCTTTTGACGAATTGGACTCGATTCATGAGAGAAGAGAAATAGTAATATACTATTATTATTATATTAATATTAGAGATGCTTGAATAATATTATAATATTATTTCATCTGTTTTAGTTAAAATCAGGAGATCGATTTAACCGGGTTCACAGTCTTCTGGTGCAGTTTAATACCAGCATTCTCTGATGACTTTAGTAATGCTAATGCCTCATCATATATCTTCTATTCTCATTTTAATTATGTTACTAGTGTCATATATACTAGTAGCTCAGATATTAATCTCCAAATGTGTTGTCAAGTGTGTGTTCTAATACATCTAGTTTTAGTAATTATATACCTGAGATATTTTTCAACCACCTCTCTAACTAGCCAATAATCATCAAGCACAACTTTTCTCACCCCCCCTAAGACCTTCCAAGGCTGGTCATTTACTTCATTTGGCCGAAAATAGCAAGAGAGAAAAAGAGAAAAAAGTTCTTGGTTCCTAATATTCAAAGATTGATTTCTTCTGAACTAAAACTCAAATCAAAATTCTAATCCGACCAAAATGATTCCCTCTTCTTTCTTTTCATAACCATGTAACTTATCAAGGCTGGAAATCAGGTGAGATGGCTGTCTCCCTCCCTCCCTCTTCAATTCGGTTTTCAAGAAAAACCATGCTAAACATGTATTTTCTTGATGTTCTTCCTTAGATATCTTGCTTATCTTGACTTGTGAGCCAAGAATCTTTCATTCCTAGCACGTTTAAGATGAGTAATCCCTTCCTAACATGTTGATTAAGGTTTAGTCAGTTGAGATTTTATGGATTCAAAGTTGTTCTTGATGTGTTTTAGGAGGAAAAAGTGCTTAAAGAACACCTAGAATCATAACCGAATTTGAGGCAGCAAATCAAGGTAGAGTTTGGTGAAATTAATCTTGATTAGTAATGTTTGAGTTGTGTGATTATGATATGGTTTGATTATGCTTGAAATTTATTGTTTATATGAGTGATTCTTGTTGAAATTTTGGTGAAAATTTGATGAAATTTGATGAAATTCAAGCTATGAACTTGTGTTCTTGTGGCTGCTGGAAAACAAAATCCTAACCCATAAATTGGAGTTAAATTTATGTTGAAATCAAGTGAAAATATGGGTTTGGTGGCTGCAATTTTATTTTGAATTTTGGTAAATATCAGTTACCGAAAAGATTGAAAAACGGGTGAAAACAGAGAAAGAATCTGAAGAATTTACAAAGAGCATGAAGAACACTTTGAGTATGATGAAGAACAATCAAGAATATCTTTTTTATCTTAAAAATGGCAAGGAAGTAATTATTTTGGTGTTTAAGGGGTTATTTTGTATATATTGAAAGTTATGGTGGTTAAAGTAAAACTATTAAAGTTACAGGTGGTAAAAAGTGAATTTATAAAGTAAAAGGTAAAATAAAGATAATTTTTGAAAATTTAATAATAAAATAATAAATAATACGGAAAAGACAATTTTTCGTAAAAATTTTAGAAAGACAACTTTAAGCGCATAATCCATAATTACCTTCATAAAACACCTAGGGAGTGGTAATAACATATCAGTGAGGCAAAGACAAAGGAAAGAGAAAAAGTTGGAGAAAAGATAAAAATCAAAGAAAAAGTCAGTAAAGTTTTAATGATAGAAGTAAAAGGTGATTAGTGAGCAAACTAGGAGCAACATAGTTAGTATTTGAGTTGCGCCTAAGGTTAGGTATAATATGAAAAGTTAAATTATTTCAGTATAGACTTAATGAACCTATACTTGGGACATGCTAACTATTCATACTGAAATTTACATAAGCTATAAATATAAATGTTAAACAGAAAAACCAGAGCAGAGTAAAGAGACAAAGAGAAAAAAGTAATATGATAAAGAGATTAGAGAACAAGCAGAGGGCCTATTGAAAGGTCATTTGTTGCATTAAGGCAACTCCAGGGATATTTGTATGTTCATTTGCTGCATTGAGGCAGCCAGATAGACGGTGAATTTAGTGAAAAGTTAGAAGAAAAAAAGAAAAGCGTCCATTGTCTAATGGATAGGACAGAGGTTTTCTAAACCTTTTGTAACACCCTAATATTCAAATCTTTATGCTCGAGTCATAAGTCAATGATATTACGGTAGTACAACTCCCAGGTGGATTTTTAATAAATAAATATAGGTAATTTCGAAAGGAGTATTATATCGAGAAGCCTGAAAAGAGTAGAAATAAAGTCGCGAAGACGTATCACTCACGTTTCGACAACAAAAGATAAATCGTGAAGCCGAAAACGATATACGGACAAGGCGTAGAGGAGATTAAGAGGTAGATAACAGATATATATATATATATATACCATCTGTAACAGCCCAGACCACCCGCTAGCACGATATTGTCCGCTTTGTCACACAAGGCCTCAGGGTTTTGCCTTTGACGATAGGGATGCTAGCCGAAGCCCCCCACACTCACTCGTCAAAACGCGTCATACTAGGGAAAGGTATCCACACCCTTATAAGGCATGCTTCGTTCCCCTCCCCAACCGATGTGGGCCTTACAATCCACCCCCCTAAGGGAGCCCAGCGCCCTCGCTGGCACATCAATCCGGGTTCCAGCTCTGATACCATCTGTAACAGCCCAGACCACCCGCTAGCACGATATTGTCCGCTTTGGCACACAAGGCCTCACGGTTTTGCCTTTGACGATAGGGAATGTAACACCCTAATATTCAAATCCTTATGCTCGAGTCATAAGTCAATGATATTACGGTGGTAAGACTCTCAGGTGGATTTTTAATAAATAAATATAGGTAATTTCGAAAGGAGTATTAATCGAGAAGCCTGAAAAGAGTAGAAATAAAATCGCGAAGACGTATCTCTCACGTTTCGACAACAAAAGATAAACCGTGAAGCCGAAAACGATATACAGACAAGGCGTAAAGGAGATTAAGAGATAGATAACAGATAGATATATATAACATAAGTAAATAGCTACTAGTCGCGACCCGCGAAGTTTAGGTCAGCTAGAGTACATTATGAAATTAGTTGACAACAGTATATCCTAATCTCTCCCGAAGGAAACATGAGAGCCTCTATAGGCAAATTCAAAGAGTTCAATACATAATATAAACTTTCCAAAACAAAGGTGGAGAGATTCTAATCAAAACACAAAGTAGAGGAAATAAAGATCTTCGCCGTCTCTCGGACGACCCACAACTCACTTCTGAGCACCTGGACCGGTATCTGAAAAACAAGAGATATATACGGAATGAGAACCCCGGGCCCATGGGTTCCCAGTACGGTAAAAGTGCCAAATAAATTCAATGTATTGCAACAAAAACTCACTAAGCATCCTAAACTTCTTCACCAATTATTCATCCTAGGTTCTCGCTAATCCATGAATAGGCAACTGTCATAAGGGAGTGCTAAATTTAATTCATGTTTCACATGTTTCCCAACTCGCTGACTCTTCCACGAATCAGACTTAGAATCATAAGCAAAACCGTCACCAGTTGTTCTGCCTCAGTAGTTCTATATTAATACATCATCATGCAATCGCATCATCAATTCATCCCATCAAGAACAGCCCTCACACCCACCGACACCAGCATGAAGGGCCTCTCAGTTGTACAAACACAAGCAATACAGGCAAGTAATACACAAACATGATACAAGTAGAACAAGTAGCATATAGTCAGGTAACATGGCATATATGATGTAGAAATCCAAGACAAATGGCAAACCCAAACAATTCAAACATATGCAAATGATGAATGCCTGCCCTATGGCTGATGATATCATCTGTCGGTTATATAGCCAACCCGACATGTCCTGGTAGCTAACCATTGGACAGAAACACCCCTT
>NC_029785.2:26354113-26357919 GCF_000816755.2 Arachis ipaensis
CATCCTCCATATCTCATATAATCATCTTTGATCATCATTGATCATAACTTTTCCCCTTGTTTCACTCGCAAGTTACCACATCCCCTAGCTCATTGCTAGGCATATCAGAATGATTTAGTACATGAGAGTTGAGATCGGAGGCTTAGAAGTATGAGATTTGGCTTTTAAAACTCAAAAATCAACTTTGGCATGAAAACAGGGCCACGCGTACGCGCACTCCACGCGCACGCATGGATGGCCAAGACAGATCTCAGCCGGTACTGCCGGTCAAAATTCCACTGCGCACTTTTACGCAGAAAACTATATTTTCCGACTCGGAAAAATTCACTGAATCCAAATATCATATTTAATTTATCAAATTCCAATTGCCAAATCTTCCAACCATATTCGCTCCTATTTAACTTATTATTTACTAAATTTTGGTTAGACCGGGTATTACATTCTACCCCCCTAACAGAAATTTTTGCCCTCAAAAATTCCATTCATCACTATCCTCTCTCTCTGCCAAGCCAATTACCACTAATCACAGCTCAACTCCAAGCATAACCTCCAAACTTACTTCCTTATTCTCAAACCCTCGAATTTCTACATGACTTGCTGTTATAAAGTCTCTGACTCATCAATCAAAAACCCCTTTCATTTCTAGAAAGCAAATGAGTTTGAAATAACAATTTAACAAAAATCATGAGAATCCGTTTTCCTTTAATAATCTATAAAAGCATTCGAGACACATCTCTTTCGTTAAAGTTACTCATATAAAAAATTATCCTCAAAATCATAACCAGCACTCTTTCAAATTTTTTGGAGAAAAATTTTCAACAGTACCTCCCCAAGAATTGGAGTTTACCACCCGTCACGGGCTCCCTCAAACCAATCTCAGTACTGCATCTGTATTTCAATTTAGTGGCTTTCACATTCGTCTTTCAAAACTAATCATTATAAATCTTAATGTACTGCAACAAAAACTCACTAATCATCCTAAACTTCTTCACCAATTATTCATCCTAGGTTCTCGCTAATCCATGAATAGGCAACTGTCATAAGGGAGTGCTAAATTTAATTCATGTTTCACATGTTTCCCAACTCGCTGACTCTTCCACGAATCAGACTCAGAATCATAAGCAAAACCGTCACCAGTTGTTCTGCCTCAGTAGTTCTATATTAATACATCATTATGCAATCGCATCATCAATTCATCCCATCAAGAACAACCCTCACACCCACCGACACCAGCATGAAGGGCCTCTCAGTTGTACAAACACAAGCAATACAGGCAAGTAATACACAAACATGATACAAGTAGAACAAGTAGCATATAGTCAGGTAACATGCAGGTTGAAAAATAGCCAAACGACGCGCAAGCGTCAGCCACGCGTACGCGTGGGTGCTCTTGCGCCCAGGCACAAAACTGGCACAACTCTGGCACAACTCTCGGGAAAATAGCTGGGCATTTGGTGCAGCGCATCGACGCGCACGCGCACACCACGCGCACGCGTGGATAGTGCCTTCTTGAAGAACGACGCGTACGCGCCAAGTGCGCCTACGCGTGGAGGGTCATTCTGCTAAAAATTTTCTAAGTTAAAAGCTGCAGAATTTACAGATTCAACCCCCAATCTTCCGACGGACATAACTTTCTCATTTTAAATCATTTTTCACCCGTTCTTCAAACGGCATGGACATCCCGAATCCAATTTCATTTCTAAACAGATTTGGTACAAAACAGAGATCCGTAGTCCAAGTTATATCCCGTCAAAGTATGCCCAAAAACCATATTTTCATACAAAACCACTAGGTGTATTTAACTTATTATTTACTAAATTTTGGTTAGACCGGGTATTACAGGGATGATAGCCAAAGCTCCCCACACTCACTCGTCAAAACGCGTCATGCTAGGGAGAGGTATCCACACCCTTATAAGGCATGCTTCGTTCCCCTCTCCAACCGATGTGGGCCTTACACCTTTGGTATAGGTTCAAATCCTATTGGACGCAAATAATTTGCATAGGTTCCCTTTGAAATGAGGCATGGAACGGAGCCATTGCGAAGAATATAATTGAGAGCTTTAAGCTCCAAATTATCCCTTTTCCGGAACAGAGAAAATGTGGAAAGAACTGATCAAACAAATAAAAGTCTAATTTACTTTACTTCGCTTCTCAAAAGATCTTATGATCTTAGGAATACGAATTCCCATAAATTTTGTGACGTATCTGTTGAAAATGCTTTTATTCATCTAGATTGATCTAAATTGGCTTTTTTTACCCCACTCTAATAAAATAAACAAAGAATAAAAATGATTATGAATTCACTATGGTATATACATGAAAAATTTCTTCGGACAGAAGAAGATTATGTAAACACTTACTCGAAATCTCACTTATCAGATTCTATTGTGTCAGCGACCACTGAGAATGCTTTCCTGGGATACCTAGCTGTAATGGTAATGCTATGCTATAAGACAAAGGTTGTTTACAGAGGTATCGAGATACACACAGTTGAAGAGTACTCCTGTAAGACAAAGGCTGCTTACAGTGAGTGTGTTGGGCAAATATAGGCTAACAAGTGCCGCCCAGCAAGACAAAGGTTGCTTGTAGTGGATACCCTACAACACAAAGGTTGCTTGCAGTAGGTATTGCCAACAGGAAAGCCTTATCTAGACAGACGTTGCTGGGTAACGTCGGTGGCGGGTTAGTAACCAACAGATGAGCTCTTTACCTGTACTAGGGCCAGACATACATCATTCTTGTGTGCACATTATTCTTTCTTGTATATTCTCTATGTGATGCTTTATTCTTATATTTCTCTATTTGTCTCTGCCTTTCTATTTTCTCTACTTTTCTATTTTCTCAGCTTTTCTGTTTATCTGCTTTCCTTGCTTTCCTTTATCTTCTGTAAAGTATGTTACTATCTGAAAGTACAATAGAGCCGATTAACATGACTAATTAGCCCGTCTCTACTAAGAATTCCTAAGTTCTTACTCCCTTCTTTCCCCCTTTAGATGGAAGCATGAGTACCCTTCCGTAGTTCGTTGATGACCGTTTTGCAAAGAAGATTCTGCTCTAGGTAGTCTTTTGATACTAGGGTGAATCTCGTTCTCTGTTTATATGTAAATACTGTGAGACTAGCCAACGTTTGTACCCTGTTTGTATGCAAACTTTAACCTAAATCTTGTGTACGAGACTCCTGTTATGTGGCTACTTGATGAAGTATCAGTGAGACATCATATGACAATGTATGATTGGGCAGAGGAGTAGTAGATGATGTTCCACCTTTTGATGACTTTTCACCTAACTCGGGTCTTGAAGACCTAGAATGTACTTTTTCTTGCTTTAGTAGTTTAGAGAGATTAGGTGAGTATAGAGTCCAGACTAGCTTGGGTGCCAGCTTAGGAACTTCTTAAATAGGTCAGAGTCTGAGATGTTGTATGTAATATATATGTATATAGTTATTACCTAACTACTTGTAAGGGTGTTCTAACTAAGATTTATGTAACATTCCAGATTTTTAAAAATTAAGTAATTAGTTATTTATGAGTAATATTATATTGAGATTTTATTTTTAAAAAAATTATTTATAACAAAAATAATAAAAAAAATTTTATGATTATTAAAATTTAATTTAATTATGACTTATTTTATTAAGTTTAAATTATTTATCAAACTATTTTGATAAACAAAATTTTAATTGATTTATTATTAATATTAATATTAAAATTAATATTAAACTATTATCATTACTATTGTTATTATTATTATTATTATTATTATTATATTATCATTAGTATATTCTTATTATTAACCTTAGTTGCC
>NC_029785.2:26357943-26380809 GCF_000816755.2 Arachis ipaensis
AATGAAGCCTTGACAACTACAAATTTTCTTTCATTTCCGATAACCTTAATCATTTTTATTTCTTTCATTAATCACCGAACTAAGCAAAGGAAAAATAGAGAAGGAACCATGAGAGGAAAAAGAAAGAAAATCGAGAGAGAACGTGAATTTCATGGAAACCATTTTCGATTTATTGAGATATGTAACTCTAATAAAAAATTTAATCCGATAAAAATATTCGTATCCTTCTTCTCTACACGTTGGTGTTACTTTTGTTTGGTGAAAACTGACGGTGACGTAGCTCCTCTTCTCCTTGAGTTCATCGAATTGAAATTCTAGGAGGCATAGATAATTTCTGATGTTTTCCTCTTCAACAGCTCGATCAGAAAGTTTCTCCGGAGTCTCGAGTATTTTGATTTCATACGGAGGTAAGGTTTAGGTAATTTTATAATAATTAAATGTGAACTTGATAAGTGAATATTGATTTGATTAATTATTGTTTGAGTTTGATTAAGTTTATGTTGAATTATTATTGATTATTGTTGTTTGCTTGAGAGTTATGTATTTTGGGATTTTGTTTTTAAACGGAATTAAAGAATGGATTTTGAAGTTGATTTGAGACTTTTGTTTTGATAAAAAAGATTTTAATGAAAGAAATGGATTTGGTTTGTTTTTAAAGAAATAGATTTTGATAGTTGGAAAATACTTGGGCAGTACGCAAAGGTTGTGCCTTAGTCTGACTTGCTTCGGAAATGAGATGGAAAAGAAGAATTATGAAAAATGAGTTTAATTATGAAATTTTGAATGAATGTATCTTTGAGATCCTGGGCAGTAGCAAGGATTGTGGTTCGTCCCGCTTGCTCCAGGTCAATGATTTTGACGCTTGGGTAGTAGCAGCAGTAGTGGATTATTCCACTTACCCTGGTTGAGATTTTAAACACCGGCCTGGGTAGTAGCCGCAGTAGTGGGTATTCCACTGGCTCTGGGCTAAGCGCGTAGTCGCAAGGGGGTTGTAGCTCAAATTCACTTGCTTCGCAATGGATGTTTCAGTCCATGGTTAGCTACCAGGATATGTCGGGTTGGCTATATAACTCACAGATGATATCATCAGCCATAGGAAAAGCATGCATCATATGCATTGTTTGTGTTGCTTGTTTATGCATACTTCTTTGTGATATGTGTTGTCTGTGATTGTGTGTGTGTGCTTCTTGACTTGTGATTTTCTCTGTATCTCTGGTCTGTTAAGGTTGTTTGTATTATGGCGTTTGCTGCCATTGGCCACCTATTGAGGATTGCAAGTATGCTGTTATGGAATTCCTGTGTAACAAATAATAAAATGAATATAACTATACACTCCGACCCTATTAATAAGAACTCCCTAGTTCATACCCCCTATTTTCACCCCCTTTTAGCTTCAAGTGCGTAGGTTTAGTGCGGAGCTACAGGAGCATAGAAAAACATGTTTACGAGTTGAGTTGGTAGAATTTACTTTCCCCTCGTCGTTTATTATTTTTAGTTTTTAGAGGGGTAGAATTTATTTTTTGAGAATCTTGAAATAAGTCTATGTATTTAATGCTATGTGAATATACATATTTTTGTAATTAAGAGGTTTAACATAAAAACCTTTCATTTTTCTTTATTAAAGTTTTGGTTCATATTCGCAAAGGCTCAATATTAAATAAGAAGAGTATATAATAAAAATGTTTATAGATAAGTAGCGCTTGGACTTTTAGTACGATCATGAGATGCTAAAAGTTAGGGTGTTACAATCTCTACTCTAATAACGGTTGGATAACTGAATGTTGTTAACTGCTTGAGATGTATATAAGTGTGGTTGTTTATAACTATTGTATCTGTTATTATATGTGAAATGATTGTGAATGATCCTGTATATTAATACAAACATTTAAAAAAAAGTACCTCACAAAATAATTACGTTTTAACAACAAATAAGGCTCATATAATAAATAATAGATAATAATTAGGAAGACAAGTTGGTAGCGCTCAGTTTCCGGTATGATCTAGACAAACTAAAATTTGGGTCGTTACAATTTGGTATTAGAGCAGTTCATTCCCAGTAGAGCCTGGGGAGTGAACTGACTATGCTTTACTGCATACTCTACTTGTATGTCTCATGCTGTTAGGGTATCTTTAAGATACATTTGGCATGAATGTCTACGAGCGCTTATTTTGAAAATGTTCATGCTTAACTTGAGATATTAAGATTGATCACCTAAATGTTGATTGTTTAGTGCGGATAAGACCTCAATGACTGCGAATAGGACTAGTTTAATCGAGTTCTGAGCGACGAATCGGTATGAGGCACAACTATTTTCATAACTGTTAGGAACTCCATGGCTATGGCTATGTGAGATTTGAATGCTGTAAGGAATGAACCGATCTCTTTATCAGGATGGCTTGAAGAAAATAGATTGCTTGAAGATGGATTCTTACACATGGCTGAAATTTTTAGGGCAAAATTTTTCTTTAAGGAGGGTAGAATGTAACGACCTAGTTTTTGGTAAAACAGAGCTTCTCGGAAGTTCAGTGAAGGAAGCATCTCCAAGCACCTTTGCTATATCATCAAGCACCTCAATATATATCATCATTATGTCATCAATAAGCAAGAGCCTCTTTTGAGATAGGCTCGACGACACAGTCGCGAAGAACCTAGTTTTTTAGCCGTATTGGTTAGGAGTTTTTTATTCTGGTTTCCGTAATTAGCCTCAGTTTGATGAACTGGACTCGATTCATGAGAGATGAGAAATAATAATATAATATTATTTATTATATTAATATTATAGATGCTTGAATAATATTATAATATTATTTCATCTGTTTTGGTTAAAATCAGGAGATCGGTTTAACTGGGTTCACAGTCTTCTGGTATAGTTTAATACCAGCACTCTCTGATGACTTTAGCAATGCTAATATCTCATCATATATCTTCTATTCTCATGTTAATTATTTTACTAGTGTCATTTATACTAGTAGCTCAGATATTAATCTCCAGATGTGTTGTTAAGTGTGTGTTCTAATACATCTAGTTTTAGTATTTATACACCTGAGATATTTTTCAACCACCTCCCTAACTAGCCAATCATCATCAAGCACAACTTTCCTCACCCCTGAAAACCTTCCAAGGCTGGTCATTTTCTTCATTTGGCCAAAAATAGCAAGAGAGAAAAAGAGAGAAAAGTTCTTGGTTTCTAATCCTCAAAGCTTGATTTCTTCTGAACTAAAACTCAAATCAAAATTTCAATCCGACCAAAATGATCCTCTCTTCTTTCTCTTCATAACCATGTAACTTATCAAGACTGAAAATCAGGTGAGATGGCTGTCTCCCTCCCTCTTCAATTCAGTTTTTAAGAAAAACTATGCTAAATATGTGTTTTTTTATGTTCCTTAAATCTCTTGCTTAGCTTGACTTGTTAGCCAAGAATCTTCCATTCCCAGAACATTTAAGGTGAGTAATCCCTTGCTAATATGTTGATTAAGGTTTAGTCAGTTGAGATTTTATGGATTCAAAGTTGTTCTTGATGTGTTTCAGGAGGAAAAAGTGCTTAAAGAACACCTAGAAGCATAACCGAATTTGAGGCATCAAATCAAGGTAGGATTTGATGAAATTAATCTTTATTAATTATGTTTTAGTTGTGTGATTATGATATGGTTTGGTTATGCTTGAAATTTATTGTTTATATGAGTGATTCTTGTTGAAATTTTGGTGAAAATTTGATGAAATTCAAGCAATGAACTTAAGTTCTTGTGGCTGCTAGAAAACGAAACCCTAACCCTTAAATTGGGGTTGAATTTGTGTTGAAATTAAGTGTAAAATATAGAGTTTTGGTGGCTGCAATTTTATTTTGAATTTTGGTAAAAATCGATTATCAAAAAGATTGAAAAACGGGTAAAAACAGGGAAAGGAGAAAGAATCTGAAGAATTTACGAAGAACATGAAGAACACTTTGAGTATGATGAAGAATAATGAAAAACACGTTTTTTATCTTAAAAAGGGCAAGGAAGTAATTATTTTGGTGTTTAAGGGGTTATTATGTAAATATTGAAAGTTAGGATGGTTAAAGTAAAAATATTAAAAGTTACGGCTAGTAAAAAGTAAATTTATAAAGTAAAAGGTAAAATGAAGGTAATTTTTGAAAATTTAATAATAAAATAATAAATAAATAAAATATTAAATAATATTATTTAATTAAAAATAATATTTTATTAAAAATAATAAAATAATACAGAAAAGACAATTTTTTGTAAAAGCTTTAGAAAGACAACTTTAAGCGCAGAATCTCATAATTACCTTCATAAAATACCTAGGGAGTGGTAATAACATATTAGTGAGGCAAAGATAAAGGAAAGATTAAAAGTTGAAGAAAAGATAAAAATCAAAGAAAAAGTCGGTAAAGTTTTAATGATAGAAGTAAATGGGGATTAGTGAGAAAACTAGGAGTAACATAGTTAGTGTTTGAGTTGCACATAGGGTTAGATATAATATGAAAAGTTAAACTATTTTAGTATAGACTTAATGAACCTATACTTGAGACAGGCTAACTATTCATATCGAAATTTACGTAAGCTATAAATACATATGTTAAACAAAGAAACCAGAGCAGAGTAAAGAGACAAAGAGAAAAGAGTAATCAGAGTAGAGTAAGGAGATAAAGAGAAAACAGTAATATGATAAAGAGATTAGAGAATAAGCAGAGGGCCTGTTGAAAGGTCATTTGTTGCATTAAGGCAACTCCAGAAATATTTGTATGTTCATTTGCTGCATTGAGGCAGTCAGATAGATGGTGGTGCGACCAATGAGAATGCTTTTCTGGGAAACCTAGCTGTAATGGTAATGCTATGCTGTAAGACAAATATTGCTTACAGAGGTATTAATAAACCACTATTTTATGGTTTATCTTGTTCTCAATTGAGTGGTTTTATCAAGTCTTTGCACACTTATTCATACAATTTGCATGATTTTACAATTCCTTTCCAGTTTTGTTATATGATTGAAAACTTGTTTCTTAAGCCTTTAAATTGTATGTTTTTAATTCTCCTTTATACCATTCGATGCCGTGATCTGTGTGTTAAGTGTTTTCAGGCTTTATAGGGCAGTAATGGCTTAGAAGATGGAGAGGAAGCTTGCGAAAATGGAAGGCGCACAAGAAATAAAGGAGACAACCAGCGAGAAGTGACGCGCACGCATGGCTCACGCGTGCGCGTGAATTGGAGTTCACACAGCGACGTGTGCGCGTGCCTGACGCGCACACGTGATACGCGAAAATGACCAGTGACGCGTACGCAAGACTGACGCGTGCACATGACATGCGCTACCTGCAGAAATCGCAGAAAATGCTGGGGGCGATTTTGGGCCAAGTTTGGACCCAGTTTTCGGCCCAGAAACACAGACTAGAGCCAGGGGACAAGCAGAGACTCAACACACATTCTCATTCGCATAGTTTTTAGTTTTAGATTAGAATATTAGAGAGAAATCACTCTTTCTCTAGGTTTTCTACACACTCATAGTTTTTTATAGTTTATGCTTTTGCTTTGGATAGTGAGAAGAGTCACTACCTCCGTTGAAGTTTCATTATTCTAGTTTGTTTTCTTATTCCTTTACTCTTTTGATTACTTATTAACCCTGTTCAGATAAGTATGTTATGATTTTGGGATTTATTAATGCAAAGAACTATTTTTACCTTTAATTAATTTTCAGTTATTATTTCATTTAATTTATTATGTCTTCTTCTTATTCCTTTATGAAATTTACATTCATGTCAATGGAGTAGACCCCCAACTTGACTTGGGGGTTGATTAAGAGGAGACCCTTGAGTTGGAATGCTCAAGGGATTAGTTAAATTAGAAGTTGTTGGCTAACTCTCTAGGCACTAACGCTAATCCTTCCCAAGGGAGAGGATTAGGACTTGTGAATAAGAGTTAGCTCAATCACTTGACTTTCCTTTATTTAGTAAGGGTTAACTAAGTGAAAACAACAACCTCTTGATACTACACTTGAGAGAATTCCAACAAGGATAGAACTTCCGATTAATCATTCCCTCGGTCAAGGCTTTTTAATTGATTATATAGATTCTCTCGTTAATTTTCATTGCCTTAATTTACAATTATTTATTTTTTCTTTCTTCAACTCTTAAAATTTCTCGGAAAACTCCTGATTAATAAAATAGCACCCTTTTGTCAACTCGTTGGGAGATGACCTGGGATTTCTACTCCCAGTATTTTTATTCTAATTTTGTGACAACCCTTCTAAATTGATAAGCAGATTTTTGTTGGTTAAGAACTGTACTTGCAATGTTGTTCTTACTATAATTTCTTAATTGGCTTATTTCTACCTCCATCAATTTTTGGTGCCGTTGCCGGGGAGTTGTAATTGTATGCTAAATTATTAGTTGGTGTACATATTTTTAATTTTTGTATATTTTATTTTATTTTATTACCATGAGCTGTATGTTTCTTTCATTGAATGACGCGTTCACTGCCTGACCCGAGCTTAGCTGCGTTTGATCCTGAAATTGAAAGAACTATTTCACGTATTAAGCGAGCTCGGCGTCGGTTAGCCTCTGAGGGTGGTGAAGTGGTTACTACCAATTCACCAGTCCTATCTAAGAGTGAATCTGAAGCGAAATTTGAGGAAGAAACAAGCTCCTCTTCTACTGATACTGTTGATTTACATGCAGGTAATATGGCGGAGCCCAGAAGGATTACTCTCCAGGAAGAGGAAGCTCCAGACTTTACACTGCAACCGTATCTAGCACGTCACCCAAATCTGGCTCCAGATTTTGAACTGAAGACTGCGCTAATCAACTTAATACCTAAGTTTCATGGCTTACCTGCTCAGGAGCCTATCAAGCACCTCAGGGATTTTCAGACAGCCTGTTCTACTATTAGACATCATGGTGCAGATAAGACTTCTATTCTGCTAACTGCCTTCCCATTTTCTCTTGAGGGAAAGGCAAGGGAGTGGTTCTACACTCAACTTGAAGTAGTCGTTACCAACTGAGATCTGCTCAGAAGCGAGTTCCTGGAAAAATACTTTCCAGCTGAAGTTACAGATAGACTGAGGAAGGAGATTTCCTGCATTATCCAAGGCGAGTCAGAGACCCTTTACGAATACTGGGAGCACTTCAGGAATCTCCTAGATTCATGTCCTCACCACAAAATTGACCAGATAGTATTGATCAGCTACTTTACACAAGGCTTGAAACCTCAGGATAAGACTACATTAGATGCTGCAAGTAATGGCTCTATGAAGAAGTACAAGACGGCGGCAGAAGCGTGGCAACTGATCATTGATCTAGCCGAATCTACCCGGAATGTCAGGCACAGGAACAACCATCCCAAGCTGTTACGGAGGTTTACTCTAGAAGTGATACTACTGCTCTCACTCAGACTCTGGGAGAGATGACCAACCTACTGAAGCAGATACAGCTGAATCAACAACAACCTCAGCCTCCCCCATCACAACACAGTCAACAGTTGGTTCCTCAAAGAGTATGCGAAATATGTGCTGATTATACTCATTACACTGATGAGTGTCCGCAGCTCCAACAAGAAGACAACACCTTGGCAGCTACTCATAACTTCTATGACCGCCCGAATCAAGGATACTATCAACAAGGCGGTAATTATAACCAAGGTGGGAACCATAACCAAGGTTGGCAAGACAACTCCAACCAGGGGTGGAGGGATAACTCAAACCAAGGATGGAGGGACAACTATAACAGAAGAGGCAGAGATAACCAGGGAAATCAGAGTTAGAACAATAATAACAATCAGCAAAACCGGTATCAGCAAAATCCTCCTATCAACAGCAGAACCAAAACCAGCCTTACAAAGCACCTCACCAAAGGCAGTCCCAAGCGCCTCAGAACAACCAATAGCAGGCCCCTCAAATCACTTACCCCCCTTCTTCTTTAAATGATGAGATGCTTCGCACTATGACGCAAGACATTCAGAATACACTTAACTCTACCATGAATGGTCTAAATGCTACTTTACAAGCTCTCGTCTCCCAGATGGATTCACTAATTGCCTCCAATAATCAACCTTCAAGCTCCTGTGCCATTTCTTCTCATCCTTTACCCAACCTCAAAAGTGGCATCAATGCCATTACTTTGAGGTCTGGAACTATACTGCAAGAGAGGAATCATGAGAAGCCAAGCTCAAAGGAGAACATTCAAGTTGAAGATGTTGTTGAGGTAGAAGATGCTAAAGAGGAGGATGAAGCACAAGACATGGTTGAAGAAGAAGCAGCTCAACCAGAGCGCATCAATGGAAGCTGAAGATACAAGAGACGCCATCCCTATCCCCTTTCCACACCTTGCTAGGAAGTCCAGAAAGCAGATGGAGCTCGACCCAAAGATGGTGGAGATCTTCAAAAAGGTTGAGGTAACCATTCCACTTTTTGATGCCATTAGCCAGGTACCTAAATATGCGAAGTTTCTAAAGGATTTATGCATGCATAAGGATAGAATACAGGGTTTAGAAACCATTCCCTTAGGTAGTTCAATATCTGCTTTAATGGGTGCCATACCAGAAAAATGTGGGGATCCGGGGCCCTGTATCGTTACGTGTACCATTGGGGGTGTAACATTTTCTGACTGCATGTGTGATTTAGGAGCATGTGTGAGTATTATGCCATTGTCTGTATATGATGCTTTGAGACTCCCTCCCTTAAAAAGGTCGGCAGCTCGTTTTGTTTTGGCAAATAAAAGTATCATCACAGTGCTTGGGATTGCTGAGGACGTGCTGGTGAGCATTAAGGGGCTCACATTTCCTATTGACTTCTATATTTTGGAGATGCCCCCTAATGAATCAGGAAGACCATCATCCATCCTGCTTGGAAGACCATTCCTGAAGACTTCAAAGTTTAAGTAGGATGCATTCTCAGGAACTTATTCCTTTGAGATAGATGGGAGAGTAGTGAGCTTCAATTTGGTTGAAGCTATGAAGCACCCTCCGGAAGATCATTCCATCTTCCAGTGCAACATCATTGATGAGACTGTTGCTGCCGTTCACCAAGAAGAAGTAGAAGAAATGCACATGGAGTAAGATACAAGTGTGGGAAAACCCCCTGAACACAATGAGGACACTTTGCCATTATCACTAGCTCCAGATGATCAAGTGCCTAACCATGAGTAGAAAATGGAGTTAAAGCCACTTCCATCCCACCTCAAGTATGCTTACCTTGAGGACAATCAGAAGCTCCCAGTTATCATTACAAGGGAACTCACTTCCCAACAGGAGGAGCAGTTGCTTAGTGTGCTGAGAAGATACAAGAAAGCAATTGGGTGGAGCTTGGCGGATATAGTAGGCATCAGCCCTCAAGTTTGTGAGTACAAAATATTTTTAGAAGAGGGAGCAAGGCCTGTCCGTCAACCTCAAAGGAGGCTAAACCCCACCATCTTATAAGTTGTCAAGAAAGAAGTGACCAAGCTACTTGAAGCTGATATTATCTACCCCATCTAAGACAGTGAATGGGTCAGTCCAGTACAAGTGGTATCCAAGAAGTCTAGAGTCACAACATTGAAGAATGAGCATGGAGAGCTCATAGCAACTAGCGTGCAGAATTCATGGAGAGTTTGCATTGATTACAGGCGCCTCAACCAAGCTACTCGCAAGGATCATTACCCCTTGCCATTTATTGATCAGATGCTTGATCGCCTGTCAGGTAAATCACATTACTACTTTTTAGATGGTTATACAGGCTATTTTCAAATTCATATAGCTCTTGAGGATCAGGAGAAGACTACTTTTACATGTCCCTTTGGAACGTATGCATACAAAAGGATGCCTTTTGGCTTGTGTAATGCGCCGGCTACTTTCTAAAGGTGCATGATGAGCATTTTCTCTGATCTTATTGAGAGCTATATGGAAGTTTTCATGGATGATTTTAGCATTTATGGTGATTTATTTAGCCTTTGCTTGGATAGTTTAGCTAAAGTATTAGACAGGTGTGTCAGTTCAAACCTTATGTTAAATTTTGAAAAATGTCATTTTATGGTAAAACAAGGTATTGTTCTAGGACACGTTGTTTTTAATACTGGTATTTCTGTAGATCCTGTGATTTCTAGTCTGCCTTACCCCTCCTCCGTGAGGGAAGTCCGTTCGTTCCTTGGCCATGCAGGTTTCTACCGGAGATTTATCAAGGACTTTAGTAAGGTAGCATTGCCTTTATTCAGACTGCTGCAGAAAGATGTTGAGTTCGAGCTGAGTGAGGACTGCATGAATGCGTTCGATAAGCTAAAGATCGCCTTAACTCAAGCTCCGATTGTGAGAGGACCAGACTGGAGCCAGCCTTTTGAGATTATGTGTGATGCCTCCAACCATGCAGTCGGAGCGGCGCTGACCCAGCGCGAAGGTAAGGATCTTTTTGTAATAGCTTATGCTTCTAAGACTTTAGACGCTGCTCAGTCTAATTACACTACCACTGAAAAAGAGCTTCTGGCTATTGTTTTTGCTCTGGATAAATTCTGAGCCTATTTACTTGGTACTAAGGTGGTAGTGTACTCAGACCATGCAGCTCTAAAATATTTATTAGCTAAAAAAGAGTCCAAACGAAGGTTAATACGTTAGCTATTGCTGCTGCAAGAATTTGATTTAGAAATTAAGAATAGGAGTGGTTCCCAGAATTTAGTGGCAGATCACTTGAGTCGCCTTGAGCACATTAAGGATGACTCCACTCCTATCAATGATGCTTTTCTATTTGATAGCTTGCACGCAATATCTGAAGTAGTTCCTTGGTATGCGCCTATAGCTAATTATCTAGTTAGTCACACTTTGCCTCCTAATTTTACTAAGCATCAAAGGGACAAGCTGAAAAGCGAGTCCAAATATTATATATGGGATGACCCATATTTATGGAGGTATGGTGCTGACCAGGTAATTAGACGGTGTGTGCCTCAATCAGAATTTCAATCCATTTTAGAGGCCTGCCACTCTTCTGAGAGTGGTGGACATTTTGGCCCTCAAAGAACAGCTAGAAAAATTTTAGACTGTGGATTCTGGTGGCCTACTCTTTTTAAAGATGCTACTGCCTTCTATAAATCTTGTTCCCCATGCCAAAGGTTTGGTAATATATCTAAGAGAAATGAGATGCCCCAACAGCTTATGCTATTCTGTGAAATTTTTTATGTTTGGGGCATTGACTTCATGGGTCCATTCCCAAACTCTAGTGGTTTCTTATATATATTGTTAGCTGTAGATTATGTTTCTAAATAGGTGGAAGCAATTCCTACCCGTACTGATGATGCTAACACTGTTGTCTCCTTTGTTAGAAATCATATTATCTGTCTCTTTGGATCACCACGAGCAATCGTGAGTGATCAAGGCACTCACTTTTGTAACAGGAGATTAGCAGGTCTACTGAAGAAGCATGGGATTGTTCACAAAGTGGCAACAGCTTACCATCCCCAAACCAATGGGCAAGCAGAGGTGTCTAACAGAGAAATAAAGTACATTCTGGAGAAGATAGTAAAGCCTCATAGGAAGGACTGGAGCACCAGGCTTGTAGATGCGCTTTGGGCATATCGGACAGCGTACAAGACACCCATAGGGATGAGTCCCTTCCGCCTAGTCTATGGCAAAGCTTGTCACCTCTCAGTGGAGGTGGAACACAAGGCTTTCTGGGCTGTAAGGGAATACAACATGGGATTTGAGAAGGATGGTGCTGAAAGGAAGCTGCAAATAGCATAACTGGAGAATCTTCGACTCGAAGCATATGACAACTCCAGACTATACAAAGAGAGAGTGAAGGCTATACATGACAAGCACATCAAGAGAAGGTATTTCAGACCTGGGGAGCTAGTTCTCCTTTACAACTCAAGGTTGAGACTCATGCCAGGCAAGTTGCGTTCAAGATGGGAAGGCCCCTACATGGTAGAAAAGGTAGATACATACGGAGTCTTTCACCTGAGTCATCCTTCAAGCTCCAAATTCATCAAGGTCAATGGACATCGCTTAAAGCTATATCATGGTGAGAAGATGAAGGACAATAAAGAGCTAGAGGTCTTCCTCTTGGAAGACCCACCAACAGAAGCAGATTGAGCTTGTGGACCATCCAACTTAAGGACGTAAAAGCAAAGTGCTAGGTGGAAGACAACCCACCATGGTATGATTGTTCCTTTTCCATTACTAGTTTTATTTTCTTTTGTTTTTCTTAATAGTCATTCATAAATTCTGCATATTCATCTGCATTCTGCATTTTGTATTCTGTATAAAAAAAATCAAACCAAAAAAAATATATTCAAATAAATAAATAAATAAATAAATAAGTAATTAAATAAGGGGACAAAATTATCCCAATGCTAAGTTTAATAATCAATGCATATGTGGTCAAATTAAAGATAATTTGGTACATGAGTATGTGATGCAAAAGTGGAAATTATGGGTAGCTAGGCATGATTTTAGAGCTACATAGAGTGTGAGTGTGTTAGGTAAGAGCTTAGGTTAGTCAAAGATTTATATTTTAGCTCACTTGGCCATACATATATCCTCACCCTTACCTTAGCCCTATTACAACCTTGAAAAGACCTCATGATGTTTGCATTAGTATACTAAATTTTTATTGATTGGTTAGATGAAGAACAGAGTCTAGAAAGCACGACTAGAGAAGAGTAGAGTGATTAACCCTTGACACTTGAGAGATTAGAGTGCATATACACTACCAGTAAGGGTTCAATGCTTGATTCTATGTTCCCTGCTTTCATGAGCTATCTTCTTACAAGTTTACTTGTCTTTTATTGTATGATTTGAATTAGTGGAATCTGATTTATGTTTGTCTTGAAGAACTTATTTACTTTTAACCAAGTAGACAAAATCATCTTAGCATATAGTTGCATTCATAGGTTGCATCTCATGAGTCTTACTTTCCCCTATTCATCCTTTTGTCTCCTTGAGCTTAGCAAGAGGACATGCTAATGTTTAAGTGTGAGGAGATTGATAAACCACTATTTTATGGTTTATCTTGTGCTCAATTGAGTGATTTTATCAAGTCTTTGCACACTTATTCATACAATTTGCATGATTTTACAATTCCTTTCTAGTTTTGTTATATGATTGAAAACTTGCTTCGTAAGCCTTTAAATTGTATGTTTTTAATTCCCCTTTATACCATTCGATGTTGTGATCTTTGTGTTAAGTGTTTTTAGGCTTTATAGGGCAGGAATGGCTTAGAGGATAGAGAGGAAGCTTGCAAAAATGGAAGGAGCACAAGAAATAAAGGAGACAACCAGCGAGAAGCAACGCGCACGCATGGCTCACGCGTGCGCGTGCCTGACGCGTACGCGTGATACGCGAAAATGACCAGCGATGCGTACACGTGACTGACGCGTGTGCATGACATGCGCTACCTGTTGAAATCGCAAAAAATGCTGGAGGCGATTTTGGGCCAAGTTTGGACCCAGTTTTCAGCCCAGAAACACAGACTAGAGCCAGGGGACAAGCAGAGACTCAACACACATTCTCATTCGCATAGTTTTTAGTTTTAGATTAGAATCTTAGAGAGAAATCACTCTTTCTCTAGGTTTTCTACACACTCATAGTTTTTTATAGTTTATGCTTTTGCTTTGGATATTGAGAAGAGTCACTACCTTCGTTGAAGTTTCATTATTCTAGTTTGTTTTCTTATTCCTTTACTCTTTTGATTACTTATTAACCCTGTTCAGATAAGTATGTTATGATTTTGGGATTTATTAATGTAAAGAACTATTTTTACCTTTAATTAATTTTCAGTTATTATTTCATTTAATTTATTATGTCTTCTTCTTATTCCTTTATGAAATTTACATTCATGTCAATCGAGTAGACCCCCAACTTGACTTGGGAGTTGATTAAGAGGAGACCCTTGAGTTGGAATGCTTAAGTGATTAGTTAAATTGGAAGTTGTTGGCTAACTCTCTAGGCACTAACGCTAATCCTTCTCAAGGGAGAGGATTAGGACTTGTGAATAAGAGTTAGCTCAATCACTTGACTTTTCTTTATTTAGTAAGGGTTAACTAAGTGAAAACAACAACCTCTTGATACTACACTTGAGAGAATTCCAACAAGGATAGAACTTCCAATTAATCATTCCCCCGGTCAAGGCTTTTTAATTGATTATATAGATTCTCTCGTTAATTTTCATTGCCTTAATTTACAATTATTTATTTTTCCGTTCTCCAACTCTTAAAATTTCTCGGAAAACTCCTGATTAATCAAATAGCACCCTTTTGTCAACTCGTTAGGAGACGACCTGGGATTTCTACTCCCAGTATTTTTATTCTAATTTTGTGACAACCCTTCTAAATTGATAAGCGGATTTTTGTTGGTTAAGAACTGTACTTGCAACGCTGTTCTTACTATAATTTCTTAATTGGCTGATTTTCGCTTCCATCAGGTATTGAGATACACACTGTTGAAGAGTACTCTTGCAAGACAAAGGTTGCTTATAGTGAGTGTGGTGTACTCTTGTAAGACAAAGGTTGCTTACAGTGAGTGTGTTGTACTCCTGTAAGATGAAGGTTGCTTGTAGTGAGTGTGTTGGGCAAATATACGCTAACAAGTGCCACCTTGCAAGACAAAAGTTGCTTGCAATATGTATTGCCAACAGGAAAGTCTCATCCAGACAGAGGTTGCTGGGTAACGTCGAGGGCATGTTAGTAACTGACAGATGAGCTCATTACCTATACTAGGGTCAGACATACATCATTCTTGTGTGCACATTATTCTTTGTTGCATATTCTCTGTGTTATGCTTTATTCTTGTATTTCTCTGTTTGTCTCTGCCTTTCTGTTTTTTCTACTTTTTATTTTCTCTGCCTTTCTGTTTATCTTCTTTCCTTGCTTTTCTTTATCTTCTGTAAAGTATGTTTCTATCTAAAAGCACGATGGAGCCGATTAACATGACTAATTAGCCCGACTCTACTAAGAACTCCCAAGTTCTTACCTCCTTCTCTCTCCCTTTAGATGGAAGCATGAGTACCCTTCCGTAGTTCATTGATGACCGTTCTGCAAAGAGGATTTTTCTCTAGGTAGTATTTTGAGTCTAGGGTGAATCTCATTCTCTGTTTATATGTAAATACTGTGAGACCAGCTAACGTTTGCATCCCATTTTTATGTGAACTTTAACCTAAATCCTGTGTACGAGACTCCTGTTATATGGCTACTTGATGAAGTACCAGTGAGATGTCATATGGCATTGTATGATCGTGCAGAGGAGTAGTAGATGATGTTCCACCTTTTGATGACTTTCTACCTGACTCAAGTCTTGAAGACCTAGAACATACTTTCCCTCGCTTTAGTAGTTTAGAGGGATTAGGTGAGTATAGTGTCTAGGCTAGGCTGGGTGCTAGCTTAGGGACTTCCTGAATAGGTTAGGGCCTGGGATGTTGTATGTATATGTATATGTATATAGTTATTACCTAGCTAATTGTAGCGGTGTTCTAACTAAGATCTATACTTTAGTAATGGCTGAATAACTGAATGTTGTTAACTGCTGGAGATGTATATAAGTGTGGTTGTTTATAACTATTGTATCTGTTATTATATGTGAAATGATTGTGAATGATCCCATATATTAATACAAACATTTTCAAAAAAAAAAAGTACCTCACAAAATAACTACGTTTTAACAACGAATAAGGCTCATATAATAAATAATAGATAATAATTAGGAAGACAAGTTGGTAGCGCTCAGTTTTCAGTTTGATCTAGACATACTGAAAATTAGGTCGTTACATAAGTGGCAATTATTTGCCTTTGATTTTTCTACTAATTGAAATTCTTTGTTCCTTTAGTTGATTATATCACACAGTAGCAAGAAGAAAAAGAAAGGTCAACAGACAGTTGGACCTGATAAAAATAGGAGAAGGCTCCGTCAATTTAGTGTGAAAGATTTTTTATCTATCCTCTTTGATTGATTTGTTCTTCAATAAATTGATTCCAATTAATAATAACCTAGCAATTAAATCAAAATATTTCTGAAGTTTAAACTAAAAAATTTTACAAAATACATCATGAGGTAAAATCAGTTAAATCTCTTCCCTCAGTCATCCTCATTTTATTTTATTTTACCCAGTAAATCAGTATAATTGAAAACATCATTGACTTCCTAATGATACAATCTCTGAAATTTACTCCTAATTCAATGAGTTCTTTCATACAAGACACCATGTATTGTATTTTAGTTTTTCACAATCATTGCCCTACTTCTATAATAGAGGTTAAACTTCAAACAAAAAAAAAGTAGGAGCCTTGTTCAATTAGAAATCAAAAGAGTTACTACCAACCAAATCATAACAATCAAATTCAATCATTCAAGCATAATTGTAACACCTCTTCCGGCTGTGCCACTCTGATAGCAATAAGTATTACGACGATTTCATATATTTATAATAAAGTAAGAGCCTTTGACTCAAAACCGTATTGTTGTTTTCTTGGAAAAATCAGAAAAATATTTTATTTTGAAAACAAACAAGCATATACAAAATTTCTTATATAAGTAGCTTATGAATATAATACACATACAAAACATACAATTCCTATCCCTCTTGCAGAATACAATATTGAAATTGTGGCGCAGCCGGAAGCGTGACATTCTAATAGTGAGGGTGTTACAATAATCAAGAACTCCTAATCCATTTTAAAACTTTTCATGAGTTTATTATCAAATTCTTTTGAAATTAAAACAACATTTAATACTCTGAAAAACGAAGAACATTCAAATTCATGTAAAATTTTCATAGAAAAGAAAATAAAGTACAATAAAAACAAAAACAAAATGGAACCTTAAAGGAGTAGGTCGCAGAGGCAGAGGTGGAGGGAGAAAGACAGAGATCAGAGTCGTTGGTGAAGAAGAGGAACAGAGAGGCGACAGAAAATAATGAAGTGGTGGACCCTAGTGTAGCGGCGGCGGCGGCAGCGTATTGCAATGTCGAGGATTAAAGAACAAGTACGATGCAAGAGAGAACGAGCAATCCCGCGGATGGAGAAGATCAGAGAACGACCATGGCGCATGGAGGGGATGAGAGAGTGAGCTACCGTGGAGAGGGAGGAACGAGCGACGTTTATGGGAATTAGAGAGAGGGACAAAAGCCCTAGTAGAGCTCTAAACTAAGGTTGCGAGAACCGGACCGGTTAATGAACCGGTGAGGTGACTGGTTCACTGGTTCAACCGAGGTTCAACCGGTTTAATTAAATATTAAATAAATTATTAAAAATTTAGTATATAAACACATTAAACACAACACGAGTTCCATAATGCATTGAAGAGGAAAGTATCCAATAGCTATTAAATGTACAATGATCATGCCTATACCAAATGAATTATGTAAATGGAACACAAACTTAAAAAAAATCTATAACCTTTAGAGCTCTTAGTGGCTTCAGTTCCCTGTGAACTTTTCCATCTGCATTACTCATTGACTCCCCTGCACTGTTGCATTCTTCATTGCTCTTGACCTGCTCCTCTGTTGTGTTGCACGGTTTATCAAGAGCCATTCCATTCACATCTTCACATCACCATTCTCTCTACAATCTTCAGGTGGAGATGCATGAGGGACATCCTCCTGGCAGGTTCAGAAGCATCACTTTCAGATACTTTCACCACCAACATTCAATATAGCAGAATTCAATAGAGCACAATTGAACTTATATAGCGAAATTCAATATAGAAAAATTCAAAAACCAGAGTCCCAAAATTAAACTTTTATCAAATTTATATTCGGTAAAATTCAAAATTACAAAATGATTAATCCATATAATTAACAAAATAAAAAAAATGAAAAGAAGAAGAACTCAAAACAAGAACTCTGCATCTAAAGTTATGAATACAAATCTGCCCTAAATTTCTCACTGAATAAAAAATTAATTGAAAAAAATAAAAACCAGAAAAAATTTCAACATAAACAATGTCGTGAAGCAATCCATCATAACACCATCAACTGAGAATCAAACAAATCAGCAACAAACAAGTGAAGCAGCTCAGAAATCAGAATAAATAAAATTAACAAACACAACAGAGGAAACAAATAAAAAACTAAAGTGAAAAAGGAAAGAAATCAATGAAAATAAACAAGACCATGAAGATGTTGAGGGACGATGAAAATTGAAGAACTCACGGGCGACGGCGAAGAGCCCACGGCGGCATAGGTACGTTCGCACTTCAGACAGAGAGGTGCTCGACACAGACAGAGGAGAGATGTCTCGGAGACAGAGGCGTTTTTGACGACGAGAAAGAGGCGGCCGAGGACGGGGATGACAGAGAAGACTGGCCGCGTCTAAGACTAAGAGCGAGATAGATTGGGGGATTTTGCAATTTTGGTGAGACTGAGAGTGAGAGAGAAGGGAGAAGAGAGAAGCAGAGAAGCTCGGGAAGCCATGCACATCAACCACAGCTCCACCGCCTCCTTCCTCTGCCGCTGCCGTGCTCCGACAAGCCTCATTCTTCCGCTGCTCTCCAAAGAACCTTTGAATTAGGGATTTTGATTTTGGTATGTTGGTGACACTGAGAGTGAGAGAAGGGAGAGGGGATTGGGGGCATTTGGGCTACGCGTTTTGTTTTTTTTTTTTTTTTTTTTCTAATTAAACCAAAACGACGCCGTTTGGTGTTAAAGGGGAGAACCAGACTTAAAAAAAAATCGGACGGTTCTTTCGGTTCACCGGTTAACCACCGGTTCGGCCGGTTTTTACCGATTTTTGCAGGTTAGTTTTAGGCGTAGACCGGACCGATTAACCAACCGATTCTCGGTTAATCCGATCGAACCGGCCGGTCCAGTCCGATTTTCAAAACATTGCTCTAAACTCTTCTCTTTGAAACTTAGATTAAAAGAAATAGGAGAAATGTGTAAAACAAAAAATCAGAGAATAAATATTTAATTATCAATTCTTTTAAAAATAAAAATAAAAAATAAAATTTATTTTATAAATATTTTAGTGATGATTAATCATACTCCTATATAAAAATAAGAGTAAGAAATTCGTTGCCTATTAAATAATCACCTCCTTTTTATAAATAAGAATTGTTAGGAGTCAACAATTTTTGTGTTTTGTAACCATTAATTAGTCATCAATAGTGTTTTTAATGGTGTGAGATTACATCTAATGGTAGAAGATCATTTACTTTTCTTTTGATGATTAAGTGCTGGCCACAAAATACAAAAGTTGTTAGCCCTAGACTTTCTCTTTATAAATATATTTATGTAACTTGTTATAAAATAATTTTGTTATAAAACAAAATAAAAAATAAAAATAAGTTGACTTATATTATAATTGGTTCAATTTTTTACTAATATATATTGAAATTATTGACTTATACCTGCAATAGGAGACGGCCTTCTTGGCTGATTCGGGGCCATCAACGAGGGGGAAGATAATGCCTTGTGGACCAAGGTCGAGCACTTTCTTGACCCACACGTGCGAAAGCTCCGGCACACGAACGATGACCGGTGTGTTGGCCGCAGTGAGTGCATGAATGCATCGCAGGCCTTCAGAGATGCCTCCGAAGCCGTGCTCGAGGTCAAGGATAACGAAGTCATAGCCAGACCATCCTGCTATCTCAACCATCGTCGGGCAGAAGCTAAGAAACGACATACCGTACAAGCAATCACCGTCTTGGAGGCGAGCTTTGATTGATTTTCGTTCCGTGGTGACGATGGTATCTTGTTCGGTTTCATATACGGCATGGTTATTACCATTGGTGTAACCGTGGTTATTACCATTGTCGTTGCCGTTGCCGTTGATGATGTGGTTGATGGTTTCCATTTTATTTGATGATGAAGAAGATAACTAGTCAACTAATTAATAAGACTTGCTAGGTAGCTAGCCTTTTTTGATTTTGCTAAGTTATGAAAGCTAGCTAGCTATCCAGCCAAGCTTATTAGCTTATAACTCTATTGAGGCTTGGCTACTTGTGATGGTGATGAAAAGTGTGCGAGGGTTGGGTTCTTTTTATAGTGGGAAATTGGGTATAATAATGAAGGGGGAAATAGCCAAAGAGGTTGTTGTTGTATTGAGAGCTTAGTATGGGGTTGCATGTATGCATGCTCATTTTGGTGGATGGGACTTGATACTCCTCAGAAATCATAATATTGATTATTGGTCGTGTCTTGTTTTTTGTGGCTGCAATATAGGGCAGTGAGCGAGGTTCTTCGATTGAAATCCGTATATGATATTATCCCTGCTTGCTGAAAGGAATTGAAGAGGAGCATGTGTTAGCCCATTGTTGATTATTCTGAAGCTTTAATTATTGTGGGCAGGTACTGATGATCCATGATTGCATTTGGGCAGTCATATGATTGATTCAATTACTAACAGGATAACATCCGTTATATTGGCCAGCAACTCCATTATTGATGATAAAATAAGGGGGGCGCAATAATAGTCATTTTAAAGTCTCAAATTGACTGAATTTTGATTAAAAAAAATTGAGTTATAAATTAATAATTAATAAATTTAAAATTAATAATCATGTAAATTTGGTGCAGCGGATAAATAAAATAAAATTGAGTTATAATTATTAATAATCATGTACAATCAAACCTGAGCAATAGTGTAGCGGATAAGATTATATCCAATCACGTGATATAATATCAGTCAAAAATCAAATTAAAGGTGCAGTCCATACTCCTCTCTATTCATGATTAGGGATGTTGAATTCAATGATATGCTCTTGCTCACTAGTCACTACCCTACCAGCTACCACCACCAAAAAAGGAAACAGAAAATCAAAACAAGACAGAACCAATGTTCTGATTTCTGAAGAGAATATGATGTCAAAAATAATTCAGTAACATTAATGACGACAACGTCCCACCAATCAACATGCATGCACGTCTGATCCATACCAAGCTCCCAAAGTTTTCAACTATAAAAACATCCCAATGCACCCAAAGTTTTCATCACCACAAATTTGAACTAGAGCATTTAAGCTAAGCACCCCCTAAGCTAGCTTTTATTGCTCTAGTGCCCCTAACACTTATTACTATTAGCAACCGAACCCACAATTAACCTCACCATTCACCAACATCTTAGCATGGAATTTGAAACCAGCTACCACATCAACCTCAACGGCAACGGTAACACTAAAATAAACGGTAACGGTAATACCAAGGACAGTGGCATCGGCAACGGTAACAGCAACGATATCCACCACTGTCACACCAATGACCACCACCACAATAACGACCATGCCGTATACGAAGCCAACCAAGTCATCGTCGCCACCGTCAATCAACCGAAATCCATCAAAGCTCGCCTCCAAGCCGGGGATTGCCTGTACGGCATGTCGTTTCTTAGCTTCTGTCCGACCATGGTGGAGATAGCGGGATGGTCTGGCTATGACTTTGTCATCCTCGACCTCGAGCACGGCTTCGGAGGCATCTCCGAAGGCCTGCGATGCATCCATGCACTCACTGCGGCCAATACTCCTGTCATCGTTCGTGTGCCGGAGCTTTCGCACGTGTGGGTCAAGAAAGTCCTGGACCTTGGTCCCCAAGGCATCATCTTCCCTCTCGTCGATGGCCCTCAATCTGCCAAGAAGGCCGTCTCCTATTGCAGGTCAAACTTTATATTATTTTTTATAAATACTTCTGTTGGTATATATATATATTCTTTTTATTTTATGTTATAAACAATAATCTTTTTTATCTTCTCTCATTTTTTCAATAATTTTTAATATAAAAAATATTACTTTAATATTTCTCTTTTTTTATCTTGAATAACTTTTCAAAATCTCAATTTTTTTTCAAACATTTTTGTTGTTGCCTGCATTATCCCCAATTCCGACAGGACTGATCTGTTTTTTCCAAACTTTTTAATATGGTATTTTTGCCTTGAAAATTTCAAACTTATTCAATATTATCTATAATAACTCCCTCTAAGAGACTAAGGGAATCTTTTAGTTAGGACAAAATTATGTTACCTTTGAACACTAGCATATCCTTGGACTCCTAAAAATGACATAAAAACTGTATCAGGTACCCTCCAAATGGAGTTCGTGGAGTGGCAACACCAATTGTGAGAGCCTCAAGGTTTGGAATCGACGAGAGCTACGCAAAGAAGTACGAGAAAGACTTGTTGATCTTGTGTCAGGTTGAGACCGCAGAGGCCGTAGAAAACGTAGAAGGGATTGCAGCCGTTGATGGGGTTGATGGAATTATGGTTGGACCGTTGGATCTGAGTGCAAGTGTTGGATGCATGCACGATCCCAGAAATGAAAAGGTGAAGGAGATGATGAGGAAGATTGAGAGCACCGTGTTAGGAATGAAGAGGAAAGAGGGCGGTGGGCCCTACTTGGCTGGCTTCGCTATGCCATTTGACGGTCCGGATCAGTTCAGGAGCCGCGGCTACAAATTGATTCGTGGGGTCACTGATGTTGGCTTGTTCAAGAACGCATGTGTTGGTGACGTCAGCAAGTTCAACATGAACAAGAAGGTTGTTAACGGTGAGTACTAATAATAGTTGGAGGGCACTATATATATTTATTTCGGAGAATAAAAATGTAATAATGAGTAAGAGCATGGTGAAACAAGTGGTTGTACTTCTTGTAATTGATTCTCATTTGATTACTGGAAGGCGGGGACTTGGGCAAAGAAGTGTAAAACATCTTTCAATAAAGATGTTTATTTTCTCTATTGATTGTTATGTATTAAATTTTTGATAGGTGATATAAATTAAAAATATTATTTTTATTAAAAAATATTACTATATTATTAAAATTGTTAATTTGATTTTGATATCAATTTTTTAACTTGTTTAAAATTTAAATTAAGATGATTGTTTTATTTTTATTATTTTTTATAAATTTTATAATATTATTTTTCTACTTTTATTTCATTATTATTTTGATATTTTTCTTATTTTTTGTGAATTTAATAATTTTTTTATGAGTTGAATT
>NC_029785.2:26380883-26381235 GCF_000816755.2 Arachis ipaensis
AATAAACAATTAAAAAAAAAGATTTTTGCCATCTTTATATAAATCGTGCCCTTAATTGAATTATGTTGCAATTTATTAAATTTGATTCTACTAAACTGGTTGGTACAAGTGATTACAAATTTCGCTCCGAGCTTATCCTCTTCATGTGACATACAGTTTCTATTCGACGTACTCTATCTATTTCATGCTTGGTGGGAATTGAAATCCTTTATATAGGAAAATTTCCAAACTTATAATGGGAAGTAATAGTATATTGATCACTCCTTGGATGAGAGCTATACTATGTTTATGCATAAGTTATTAAAATTGAACCAATTAGACTATTAGATTAATGAGTTCAATTGATGAGTCA
>NC_029785.2:26381772-26391982 GCF_000816755.2 Arachis ipaensis
ATAATACATTTATTTTAATTTAATATAAATATTTAAATTTTCTTTTTATTATATTTAATAAAAAAAATCATGCATAGAAAATAATATCTTTTTAATTTTAACCGAATTTGATAAGGTTTGACCGAATTTTATTAAATTTGACTAAGTTTGACCGAATTAATTGTTTAATCGGTTCAAATAATGACCCAACTCAAATAGATGGTCGGATGGCCAGGCTTTCATCGAATTTGATAACTATGTGTTTATATCTGTTTAACATATTTTTGTGGATTGTTTTTATTAGTTATTATTATGAGACTTCTTTAGTTTAATTTATTTTTAATACAAAAAATATTATATGCACATAAAAAATTAGACAATAAATTAGTCATTATATATTTGTGTATAAATATATATACAGTTTAATTTATTTTTAATGTGTGTTTATACCCGGCCCAAGAATGCTAGTCAAGCTTAAAATGAATGAGTTCCAATTAAGGAATCAGACTCGGTCCACACCTACCCGACCTTATAGAGGTTGGACACCGCGACAAGACTCTGGTCTTACTTCTCCGAATAAGTAACTGCTCCTAAGATATAAGATAGATCTCAACAACTTTCCTAAAAAAAGGGAACGGTCATCCACCATCAAAGATGGAACTATTCTAAAAGGTGGTTATCTATTCTACTTTAAATACACTGACACCCTCAAGTATATTTAGAACCCAATCTACTAAAAATCTGCAAAAAACCTTTGCTAACTTAAACTTCGGAGTTCTTTACAGGTACTGTCTCAAAAGGAGTCTAGACCTCACGTTCCGGCCCAAAAGCAACCCGGTTTCAGGTAGCCCTCAGAATATTGGCGACGTTGCCGAGGACTTAGAAGTCTACACCCAACCATGGCGGACGATCAGTTTGAAGACGGATACATGGCGTCTGAATTAGAACCAGAACCTCACAATGATGATTGAGCATTCATGATACCTCCATGACATGATAGAGCAAGTGGCCCTAATGAGGAGGGGATATTGGAAAACTCTCAACCCAGGAGAATCAATTCAAAAATATATCTACCAGAGAATGAGGAACCTCTGCACCCAACAGAAATCATGGGACTTGTACACGGGCACCACGGTCGATTAGAGCAATTCGAGTAGGAGACAGAGCAACAAAGAAAAGCTAAAAGAGACTTGCAAAGGGATGTGCGACGACAAAGAGAATTAGAAGAAAAGCTTCTGAATTTAGAAGCCGACCTTCGAAACCGGAGCGACCATGCAGATCGGGAGAAAAGTCCTTTTAGAGGAGAATATTCGTTCATAGAAGAAATCATGCTGGCTAGGGTTCCTAGTTAGGAACTTTAAAAGCCCTGACATGGACCTCTATGATGGAATGACTAACCCGAGACACCATTTCAGTAACTTTAAAAGTCGGATGTATTTGGCTAATGCGTCCGATGCGATCCGTTGCAAAGCTTTCCTGACAATGTTAACCAAAGCGGCGATGAAATGGTTTGATAGATTACCACATAGGTCGGTGTCTTGTTTCGACATTCTTGCAAAAAAATTTCTCACCCGATTTTTAATTTAGAAAGACAAAGTCAAGCACACTCCTAGTCTCCTAGGGGTCAAACAAAAGGCTAAGAAACTCTCCAAGCTTATATGAAAAGTTTCACCAAAGCTTGCTTGGAAATTCAAAATTTGCCTCTAGAGGCAGTAATAATTGGGCTAGTTAATGGCCTTAAAGAAGGGTCGTTTTATCAATCCATACCAAAGCGACACCCGACCTCATTGTGTGAGGTACAAGAACGAGTAGAAAAGTATATCAATATGGAAGAGAATGCTCGACTCAGAAAACCGGCTCCAAGACAAGACCCTTCCTATCAAGCTCGAGATAAGAAGAAGGAGACGAAGAAAAAAGATGAGTACAGCTCGGACAAACCTCGAAGGTATCATAACTATACTCCCTTACGAGTTTTCCTTGTTGACATCTACAGGGAGATCTGTCATACCGAAAACGTTCACCTCCTCGTCTTATCAAGAATAAGAAAGGTGGAAGTCGGACAGAATACTGTGAGTATCACAAGTTATACGGATATTCCACTAACGATTGCTATGACTTAAAGAATGTGATAGAAAAACTAGCCACAGAAGGTCGATCAGAAAGATACCTTGCAAAAAGGTCCGATGATCCGGGAAAAAGGAAGAGAGGCGAGAAAGACAGGGGTCGATGAGATCCGCCACCATAAACCCCTAATAGACATATTCACATGATAGTTGAAGGATTCGCAGGGGGCGGAGTAACTAAGTCTTCTCGTAAAAAACATTTGAATGATGTCTATCAAGTCGAGAAAGAGTTCGAAGCTCCCGACTTACCCAAAATCTCATTCACCAAAGAAGATGCTCAAGAAGTGACCCCCGACCACGACGATCTTGTTGTGATCAACAATACTCGCCAACTCCAACCTCCACAGAACCCTGGTAGATTAATGAAATTCGGCCTATATATTGTTCAAACCTACCTTCGACAAGCTCGGGTTAGAAGAGAAATAGCTAAGAGTGTATCTTGACACTCTTTTTGGGTTAGGAGACATGCCAATCTGACCTCTCAGCTTCATCCTATTACATACCACTTTTGGTAAAGGTATGAAATCTAGAACTTTAAGTATAGGCTACATTGTGGTTGATGTAGCATCAGCCTACAATGCATTGATAGGTCGGACAACCATGAACTGACTTGCTGTGGTTGTTTCATACTCCTCACCTTTGCATGAGGTTCCCAACTTCATAGAGAATCGCTATCATAAGAGGAGATCAGAGGTTAGCACAAAAATTTTATAATTAAAGCCTGAACCTACATGGAAGAATTAAGGAAAAAGAGGTAAACACCATTGAACTCAGTGATATTCGATCACGAGAAGAACCGAGGCCACAACTTGGTGGAAGGACTGAAGAGGTTCAAATCAGAGATCAAGCTGAAAAGACAACAAGCATAGGGGCAAACCTAGACAAAGAATTGAAAGTGGATCTCATTAAACTCCTATAAGAAAATTCTGACCTTTTTTGCATGGAAGGTCTCCGATATGCCTGGAATACACCCTGACTTCATGAGTCACAAGCTCGTCGGTTACTGTAAACCCCATTTTTAGGGTTTATCTTGTGCTTAATTTAGTGGATTTATCCATTATTCTCACACTTATTCATATAATTCACATGTTTTATATTTTCCCTCCTAATTTTGTACTATGATTGAAAACATGCTTCTTTGACCTTAAATTTGCTATTTTTAATCCTCTCTTATTACCATTCGATGTAGTGATATGTTTGCTGAGTGTTTTTAGGGTTTATAGAGCAATGATGGCTTAGAGGATGGAAAACAAGCATGCAAAAGTGGAAGGAATACAAGAAATTGATGTTTTGGGAAGCTGGCAGCAACGTGTACGCGTCGACAAAGCATCACGTGCTGCAGATAACAGAAGTTGCTGGAGGCGATTTCTAGGCTGTTTTTGGCCCAGTTTCAAGCCTGAAATTGCACATTAGAGGCTGCAGAGTGGAATTGGGGGGAGGAGGGAATCAATCATTCACTTTTCACTTTTCACATTAGTTAGGTTTTAGATGTAATTTTCTAGAGAGAGAGAGGCTCTCTCCTCTCTCTAGGTTTTAGGATTTCTTCTTTCAATTTCTCCTTAAGTTCAGGTTCAATTTTACTTTAATTTAGTTTTTTCCTACTTTTATTTGTTCAAGCACTTTAGTTATCTACTTCTCTTATTGATTCCTCTATTTTGCTAAATTAGTTTATGAGTTCATGTGTTACTCTCAATTTTCATTAATGCAATTTATGTTCCTCTATTTTTATTTTGCTAATTCCTCTATTTTTATTTGTTAGTCATTGATGCTTGTAATTGATTGTTTAGATTTAATATTCCTTGTTTCTTTTCTATGTTTTTATTTTGTGCCTTCCAAGTGTTTGATGAAATGCTTGGGTGGATTTTAAATTAGATTTTTATGTTCTTAACTTGGATTGATCAATTAGAGACTCTTGAATTATCGAAAATCTTTTGTGATTGGTGATTGAAGATTGCCGATTGGCTTGAACTTCACCAAAGCTAGTCTCTGACTATGAGTTGACTAGGACTTGTGAACTCAAGTTGATTGTATGCATTTGACCTTCCTCCATTGGTTAGAGGTTAACTAAGTGAAGGCAATTCACATTTACCATCACAATTGACGATGATAATGAGGATAATACTTCTAATTATCAATCCTTGCTAAGAGCTTTCTTAGTTATTAGTTTATTTTCTTGTTATTTACATTCCGTGCTTATTAAACTCAAAACCCCAAAAGATAAAATCTCATAACCAATAATAAACTACACTTTCCTGCAATTCCTTGAGAGACGACCCGAGTTTTAAATACTTCGGTTAATTTTATTGGGTTTGCTTAAGTGACAAACAATTTAACATTGATTGAGGTTTAATTGTTGATTTAGAACTATATGTGCAACGCGACTATTTTTGTGAAATTTTTTACCGACATTTTACCCCCATCAATTTTTGGCCCTGTTGCCGAGGATTTGCAAATGTGTGCCTTATTATTGGTTATTGTGAATATTGTGAATATGCTTGCCTTTTCGTTTCTTTGTTAGTGTTGCTAGTTTTAAGAGTTATTTTCATTATTTCTTGTTAGTTTTTGTTTTTATTTTCTCTTGCTATTTTGAATTCTCACCCCTTTGGCTATGAGTTTGGTTTGAATTATGTTGTAGGAAATAGAAGCTACAATGAGAACATGCATCAAGGATGGGACAATCGAAGATGGGAGGAGCCACAAGGATTTGATCAACCCTCTTGGCAACAACCTCCACCAGTGTACTATGAGCAAGAGCCATTCCAAGATGTATATCAATCGAATAGCTATGGTGGACCCCTTTGTAGTTACCAACAAGCCCCATGATAAACCCCAATTTGTGGTTTATCTTATGCTTAATTTAGGAGATTTTATCAACTTTTCTCATATTTATTCATTGAAATAGCATGGTTTTGTGAATTACTCCTAATTTGTGCTTAAAAGTAAAAAACATGCTTTAGGCCTTTAAATTGCTAATTTTAGTACACTTTAATTTCATTCGATGCCGTAATATGTTCGTTAAGTGATTTCAGGATTAGAAGGCAAAGATTGGGTTGAAGGAATAGAAAGCATACAAAAATGGAGAATTCATGAAGAAATGAGGATTTGCTGCATTGAAGGCCACGTGCACGCGTCACCCACGCGTACGCATGAGATGGAAATTCGCAAGAGACACGTACGCGTCACCCCACACGCACGCGTGACCCGAGAATCAGCAATCGACGCGCACGCATCATCTACACGCACTGATGAGTCCATATTTTACGATATATTTTGGTTTGATTTGAGTGGATTTCATCACATAAACCCACATTTATTCATCTAAATAGCATGCTTTTGAGATTTTTTCCTAAATTGTGCTAAAAAGTGAAAACATGCTCTTTTGTTCTTAATTTAGTCAGTTTTAATTCACTTTAATCCCATTTGGTGCCTTGATGTATTTGTTGAGTGATTTCAGGTTTCCAAGGTAAGTATGGGTTGAAGAAGTGAGGAAAAGAGCATGCAAAATGGGAGAAATCATGAAGAAAATGGAAATTGGAAGCTACTGCAAAGATGCGTACGCACCAAACGTCGTGTGTACGCACGATAGGAATTTTGCGCAACTGTGCTACGCACAGTAGGTCGTGCGTACGCACGCATGCATGCACATGAGCTCATTAATGCAAATCGCTGGGAGCGAATTCTGGGCCTCCAAAACCCAGTCCAACTCATTTTCTAAAGCTATTTAAGGCCAAAGTGAAGAGGAATGAAGTGGGAGGGGGGCAATTAGGTTTAGCTTTTATAATGTTTTCTCTTAGTTTCTAGAGAGAGAAGCTCCTCCTCTCTCTAGAATTAGGGTTTTTAGCTTAGTTTCCTTTTAATTTCAGCACTTTAATTCTTGTTTTAGTGTAGTTTCATTTATGTTTCTATGCTTTCTTGTCTTTATCTTCTTCATCTCTTTTGTTATTTTCTCTTTTATGTTAATTTTCATGTTATGAACACTTTTGTTATTTTGATTCTAATTAATGAAATTTTTGTTTTATGTTCATTTATGGCTTTCTTTAGTTGTTGTATTGATTTTCTTGCTTTTGGTAGCTAGACTTTATTTTTAATGCATTTTAATATTATTTTATTTTCATGCACACCAAGTGTTTGATAAAATGCTTGGCTTAGTTTTCACTTAGTTTTTCTCCACTCTTGGCTTGAAATTGATGATTTTAGTGATCCTTGAGTTATTGATGTCCATTCTTGTTTGATACATTAGAGTAGTTAGTTGATTTGGTCTCCCTTGACTCTATATGACCCCTTAGTGTTGACATAGGACTTAGGGATTGAAATTAACTATGCCTATTTGACTTATCTTCGATGTAAGGTTGACTAAGTAGGATTAACTCTTCATAATTAATCATCATGTGTTTGTGGTCAATGGCTAGGATAGGTAACCTTAGCTCTCAATTGCTTGCCAAGAGGTTTTCTTGCATTTTAAGTTTCCTTTTCTTGCTTTTAATTGCTTTGACTTTTATTGCTTTGAATTTTAATTCCTTGCATGTTTATTTTATTGCTTTGACTTTAATTTCTTGCATGTTTAGTTTTCACACTCTTGGTTGAGAAATTTGGGTGTTTGGATGGAATTGAGTTGTGGATGTCCATTCCACATTGTGTAAGAATAGTTAATTGGTTTGGTTTCCATTGACGCTAGTCTTTCACTAAGTAATTAGTGAGTTGACTAGGACATAGGATTGAGATCAATTACGCTTTTTGACTAATTCTCAAGGAGGATTAACTGATTTGAATTGATTCCACACAATTGCCATGTTTGTGGTCCACAACTAGGATAGAAAACCTAGATTACCCAATTCTTGCCAAGAGTCCTTTAATTGCTTTCTTTTCAATTCCTTGCATGCTTATTTCAATTATTTCTATTTACATTACTTGCTCTTTTGCTTTCATTTCCCAATCCCCCATGCTCTCTGTCATAGCCAATAATTGTACATTTCATTGCAACTCCTAGGGAAGACGACCCGATGTTTAATTACTCTCGGTTTATATTTTGTATTGGCTTTAATATTTGATCTTGAAAATTCATTGTTGGTTTGGACTATGCTACCAACGACTTGATGCTTATTTTTTTTATTGACTCCAAACCTTAACAAGAATTCTCATCATCACGCACGCGTGATGTTGGTCAAGTGACTCACTTAAGGACAAAACGCTGTGGGCGATTTCTGAGCTCATGGAGGCCCAAATCCAACTCATTTCTGATGCTTTTGAACCCAAGGATGACAAGGGAGCAAGGGGGAGAAGTCATAATGTAGTTTTACATCATGTTGTAAGGGGAATTCTAGAGAGAGAAGCTTCCCCTTCTCTCTAGAATTTAGGGTAGTTTAGGTCAAATTTTCTTGGATCCAACCTTTGATTCTTGTTTTGATTTACTTTTTCCTTTTAATTTCTTGTTATTACATCTTTGATCTTCTAGTTTTACTTGTTAATTTCTTATTTTGCTCTCTTTTATGTTGATAAACCATTGTTGGGTCTTGATTTCTTCTAATGCAATTTTATATTTCTATGTCTTCTTTTATGTTTATCTTCATTGCTATTGTTGATTTCTTGCTTATAATAGTTATAGGTTTTGTTAATTCTTGCATTTTGTGATGTTTGCTTCAATTGGACTCTAGGTGTTTTATGAAATGTTTTCTCTAATTTTTGAGTAGTTTTCTTTACTCTTGGCCTAGGCTAAGGGAGTTGGGTGATCTTGAGTCATTGGGTCTCAATGAATTGGTGATTTGAGAACCCGTGGTGATCAATTTGATACCCATTGACACTAACCCACTACTAATCTAATTAGTAGATAGGTTGGGACTTTTGGGTTGATGTGATCAAGCCTATTCGACGTACTTCAAGCTTAGGAGTAGACTTTATACATACTTAAAGCCTTGGAGTTAGACTTAATAGGTTGTTCTCTCATAATTGTCAATATATGGTTTGTTGACAAGGATGGTGATCTCAATTTCCAAGGTCTTAGCCAAGAGTCCTTTCCCCTTTCTTTTGTTTAGTTCTTGTTGTTTACTTTTCTTGTCAAAATATAAAAAACCAAATCCCTTGTTCCTCATAACCAATAATTGAGCACTTCATTGCAATTCCTTGTGAGACGACCCGAGGTTTAAATACTTCGGTTAATTCTTATTTGAAGTTTGTTACTTGTGACAACCAAATTTTGATTGGGGGGATTGTTTGTTGGTTTAGAACTATACTTACAACGAGATTTCATATTCTTTACCAACACGACAAAATCTCCTTTAAATCACCCCACCATATGCCTATGAACCCCCTCCTCAACATAGTTTTGAATCACTGTACTCACAAGCCCCATGTTACCAAACACCCCCATATGACCCTAATCCTTACCCACCATACCAAGAGCCTTATGAGCCATACGAGCCATACTTAGAACCACCCCGATTCCAACCCAATTACTCTCAAGAGCCACCACCTCAATATACACCATCTCCATATCCTTATCAAGAAGAACCACCTTCGTATTATGAGCCTTTTCTCCCAACAAATGAACCCCCCTATCCACCCCAAGTTCCCATAGATGATACCTTTAGTGTTATTCGCCAAGGAAAAAGAGAGCTTCAAACCACACTTACCTCTACTCTTACTGGTCTCACCTCTACTCTCTAAGATTTAATATCCTGTGTGGATCCATCAATCCAAGAGCAACATGATCCAAATTATGCTAGTGACATGGAACAAGAGAGAAGGGATCGTCTTAGGGACTTAATGGATCGGATTCATGCATCCATACTTCAAGAGAAGCAAGAGGAGGCCCAACAGGTGGAGGAGGTAGAGACCCTTGAAGATGAAAGAATAGTTGAAGAATTAGGGGAGGTTGAACAAGAGGGAAGTTCCATCATTGAAGACAACTCTACACTAAGTGACAATAAAGATCTTGTTGAAACTTCCTCCATTGGATGTGAAACCAATGTTGCGGAGGAATGTACACACCCTCCAACACATGACTTGATCAATGACGAAGAGTTGGAAGAAGTTAACAAGAAAGTGGAAATTGAAGAAAGTTGTCAAGAGGTGGAAGACATCAAGGAGGAGTTTGATTTTGTATTAGAGCAAGTGGAGAAAGCTGAAATTATCGAAGAGGAGGAAGTGATTGAAGACTTAGGAGATGCGGAACCTCCATGGGAAACTCAAGTCATAGAGCCTCCTTCCAAGACGTTTGAATTTGATGTTGAGGAAGGTGTACAACCTCCAAGGTATATCATAATTGAAGACTTAGAGGAGATTGATCAGGAGATGGATTCAATAATTGATGAGTTTTTATCTACAATTGAATCATCTCCCATTGGACTTGAAGAAGAGGTTAATGTTGAAGAAACTTGTCAAGAGGTGGAGATCATCAAAGAGGAGTCCAAGAGAGTGAAGCATACATTGGCAAGGCCGCCATTGGAGACACCTCTCCTGAAGCCATCACCATCCATCCTTTCATTCAAGTGGGTGAATCTCTTCTCCTTAAGCTTTAATTTCTCGCTTGCATACGGTTTGCTTGAGACGGATGGACAACTTAGAGCTCTTTGTGGCTTTAAGAGTAAAAAGGGATGGTAAGTGGTTGGAAACACAAGTTTTGATTGAATGGGTCTAGGAAGTTGTTTGGATGCTTCATTGAGAATTCGGATTGCTTGCCACCCGGTTGGAGCAATGATGATCAACTTGAAGACATGTGTAGAAACAAGATTTGGGATCCCGGCATAACGAGGATCAACTTTGGGAGCTCAAAACTTGTGAAGAACTTCATCAAGGCTTGGTGAATTCACTTGGAAATGTTGGAGCTTATTGGAAGTCCAAGCGTTGGTGGAAGTTTCAAGATGAGTTCAAGCACAAGACACCATGACAAGGAGCTCACCAAATGTCTAACTTAAGGACTTTAACTAAAAGTGCTAGGTGGGAGACACCCCACCATGGTAAATTCTTCCTATTTTATCTTTTAATTATATAGATCATAAGTTGAATTTTCAATTTTAGTTAGATTTATTTATTTTAAGTTGTGGTTTTACTTGTTTAATAATGTTTGTCATTACTTTGATAGCTTGTTAGTTTAAAAAAAAGGGGGGGGGGGG
>NC_029785.2:26392164-26414796 GCF_000816755.2 Arachis ipaensis
TTTTGTTTATTTTAGGTAGCATTCGGCTGGATTTGATGGAGTTTCTGCAGCACAAGAATCAAAGGAGATGGCAGCGAGGAGCGACGCGTGCGCATGACTGACGCGTACGCATCAACTCCTAAATTTGGTTCGTGCCCAAAACATGCTGGAACGGCGCGACAACGTGGCCTGGACAGAGAGTTGTGCCAGGACCATGCTGGTGGGGTGCTAGGCGCACAGCTCAACCCACGCGTGAGCGTAGACGATGCGCACGCGTCATACCTACATGCCATCCCTAGTACACAAAACTCGAGAGTTGTGCCAGTACTATGCTGGAGTCGGGCATCTAGCACAACGAGTGGTCACGCGTACGCGTGACCGACGCTTACGCGTCACTTGGATTTTTGCTCACCCACGCGTAAGCGTGCACGATGCTTACACGTCGCCTCTTCTTCTTCTAACCCACGCGTGCGTGTGAGTAATGCTTACGCATCGCTTCGCAGATTCTTTTCTTCTTCTTTCTTCTCTCCTTTCTTATTCTTTCCTCCTCCTTTCTCACTTTCTTCTCCTCTCCTCTCCTTCTTATTCTATTTCATTCTCTTTTAATTATTGCATTTACATACTTTCATTCATTGCATTTTTACTTTGTGCATGTTTTTTATTTCCTTTTCCATTGGTGTTAAATTTTCTTACTCATCTGCTGAATATTTTTTGCATTATTTTGGTGCATCTTAAGTTGTTTGATTTTGATTGGGTAATATTATGTATAGGTGAATGCTTCTTCTTTGATGACTCTTGCATTCTTTGTGCATTGACATGAACTTATATTGTCTTTCATAACCCATTCTTTCTTACTTACTATTTGCACTTTGTGCCACACACACAAGATTAGTACTTTAGTCCTTTCTAACTCTTTATTCTTTGTCTTTGTTCTTCATTATCATTGGGTTAAGAGGGGACTATTTCCTCTCATGCTTATCACTAATCTTGTCTGTGTCAATTATTGTTTGAACTTGATGCTTCAGAGTATTCTTTTCATTTACTTATGCTTTGACTTTCCTCTTGCATCAAGTATTCATTGATATACCGTTCGCTTATATTGCCTTCTCACTTGCATGTTGTAGCTACCATGTAGTTGAGAACCTCATTATTATTTGGCATTAGCCCACCCATATTTTATTTGTTGCATATATATGTGTTTGTGGGTTATTCTTCTTCCTTTTTCTCTTCTTTCAGGATGACCACTAAGAGGGGAGAGGAAAATCTTCCAAATGGGCGACTGATGAGCGGATATTTTATACATTTTTTTGGGGTTAATTTCATATAGATTTTAGTATGTTTTAGTTGGTTTTCAGTTTATTTTCATTAGTTTCTAGGCAAAATCCACATTTCTGGACTTTACTATGAGTTTGTGTATTTTTCTGTAATTTCAGATATTTTCTGGCTGAAATTGAGGGAGCTGAGCAAAAATCTGATTCAGGCTGAAAAAGGACTGCTGATGCTGTTGGATTCTGATCTCCCTGCACTCAAAATGAATTTTCTGGAGCTACAGGACTCTAAATGGCGTGCTTTTAATTGCGTTGGAAAGTAGACATCCAGGGCTTTCTATCAATATATAATAGTCCATACTTTGATCAAGGATAGACGACGTAAACTGGCGTTCAACGCCAGTTCTCTGCCCAATTCTGGCGTCCAGCGCCAGAAACAAGTTGCAAGTTGGAGTTCAACGCCAGAAAAGGATCCAAAGCTGGCGTTGAACGCCCAAAACAGCCCCAGGCACGTGAGAAGCTTCAGTCTCAGCCCCAGCACACACCAAGTGGGCCCCAGAAGTAGATTTCTGCACTATCTGTTATAGTTTACTCATTTTCTGTAAACCTAGGTTACTAGTTTAGTATTTAAACAACTTTTAGAGATTTATTTTGTATCTCATGACATTTTAGATCTGAACTTTGTACTCTTTGATGGCATGAGTCTCTAAACTCCATTGTTGGGGGTGAGGAGCTCTGCTATGTCTCGATGAATTAATGCAAGTATTTCTGTTTTCCATTCAAACATGCGTGTTCCTACCTAAGATATCCATTCGCGCCTAACTATGGAGAAGGTGATGATCAGTGACACTCATCACCTTCCTCAATCCATGAACGTGTGTCTGACAATCACCTCCGTTCTACATCAAATTGAATGAATATCTTTGAGATTCCTTAATCAGAATCTCCGTGGTATAAGCTAGATTGATGGCGGCATTCATGAGAATCCGGAAAGTCTAAACCTTGTCTGTGGTATTCCGAGTAGGATTCTGGGATTGGATGGCTGTGACGAACTTCAAACTCGCGAGTGCTGGGCGTAGTGACAGACACAGAAGGATAGTAAATCCTATTCCGGTACGACTGAGAACCTGCAGATGATTAGCCGTGCGGTGACAGCGCACCTGGACCCTTTTACTTGGACGACCCAGTGCACTTGCTGGTTAGTTATGCGAAGTTGTGAAGATATGTTTAGACCATGGTTCTGTGCATCCGTTTTTGGTGCCATCGCCAGGGAATCAATTTCGAACAATAATTCACAACCTGAGTAACAATTTCGCATACCAAGTTTTTGGCGCCGTTGCCGGAGATTGTTCAAGTTTGAACAACTTACGGTGAGTCTTGTTGCTTAGATTAGGAAATTTTTGTCTTTTGAGTCAGAGTCTTTTGTTTTCTTTTCAAAAATTTTTTTCAAAAATAATAATTTCTCTATTAAATTGTGTGCCAAACTCTACGTTTGGTGTTCTCTTATTGATTCCCCTTTGGTTTTCGAAAATTTTAGTTTAGTTTTCTAAAAATTTTAAGTTTGGTGTTCTTGTGAGTCTTCAAAGTGTTCTTGAGTTTCCCTTGTGTCTTGATCTTAAAATTTTTAAGTTTGGTGTTCCTTGGTGTTTTCCCTCAAAATTTTCAAAAACAAGGAGCATTAGATCTAAAGAAAATTTTAAATCTTGTGCTATCTTATTGTTTTTCTCTCTCCTCTTTAAATCCAAAAATATCTTTTCTCTCTATTTTAAAGCAAATTTTCGAAACTTACCTTTAAAATTCAGATTTTTTTTTTAAATTTAAAACCTTTTTCAAAAAAATCATCATATCCTTTTCAAAACTTCCTAACCACTTTCTCTCTCCTCATTTTTTTCGAAAATTTTCAACCATTTTTGTTTATTTTATTTTAATTTATTTCATTTTCGAAATAAATAGATAAATAAATAAATAAAAATAAATTTTTTATTTGACATCATCTCCCTTTCTCCATCATGGAGCTAAGTGGAAATGAACAGTCCAGGAGGACTCTGGGGTCATATGCTAACCCCTCTACTGCTTCATATGGGAGTAGTATCTGCATACCCTCCATTGGAGTCAGTAGCTTTGAGTTGAATCCTCAGCTCATTATCATGGTGCAGCAAAGTTGCCAGTATTCCGGTCTTCCATAGGAAGAACCTACAGAGTTTCTGGCACAATTTTTACAAATTGCTGACATAGTACATGATAAGGAAATAGATCAGGATGTCTACAGACTATTACTGTTTCTATTTGCTGTAAAAGATCAAGCTAAGAGGTGGTTAAACAACCAACCTAAGGCCAGCATAAGGACATGGAAACAGCTGACAGAAAAATTCCTGAATCAATACTATCCCCCAAAACGGATGACACAGCTAAGGCTAGACATCCAAGGCTTTAAACAAGGAGATAATGAATCTCTTTATGATGCCTGGGAGAGATACAGAGAGATGCTATGAAAATGCCCCTCTGAAATGTTTTCAGAGTGGGTTCAGTTAGACATCTTCTATTATGGACTTACAGAAGGAGCTCAGATGTCTCTAGATTACTCAGCTGGTGGATCTATCCACACGAGAAAGACAATTGAAGAGGCTCAAGAGCTCATTGATACAGTTGCCAGGAATCAGCATCTGTACCTAAGCAGTGACCCTTCCATGAAAGAAGAGGTTAAAATAGTAATTGCTGAACTCAGTCCTGTAAAACAAGCTACTGAATTCAATCAGCAATTGGACTTTCTAACAAAGCAGTTAGCCGAATTCAAGGATAAACTACAAGAGACAAGGATGGCTAATATAAATATGGAAGAACAATTGAAGCAAACAAAGCAGCAGCTGTCAAGACAAATAACAGAAGAATGCCAAGCAGTTCAATTAAGAAGTGGGAAAATATTAAATACCCCACCTCAAGGCAGCAAAGAGCTAAGGAATGAGCACACCACCCAAAATTCACCTGAGGACAGTAAGAGCCCAGGGAAAAGTAATTCTGGCATTAAAACGCCAGCAATCTGGTGGAAGGCTGGCGCTGAACGCCCAGACCATGCCCAAGACTGGCGTTCAACGCCAATAACAAGCAAGGACTGGCGTTCAACGCCAGAAACAAGCAAGGATCTGGTGTTGAACGCCCAAAATGGGCACAGTTCTGGCGTTCAGACGCCAGGAACAGATAAGGAGTTGGCGTCTCGCGTCACTCCAGCTTCTAACTCTGGCACTCAATTGCCAGTGAGGGATCAGACACACACAAGTGCTGATGACAATCCCTCTAAAAAGGCTTCTTCAACCACTTCCGTAGGCAATAAACCTACAGCAACTAAGGTTGAGGAATATAAAGCCAAGATACCTTATCCTCAAAAACTCTGGAAAGAGGAACAGGATAAGCAATTTGCTCGCTTTGCAGATTATCTCAGGACTCTTGAAATAAAGATTCCATTTGCAGAGGCACTTGAGCAAATACCTTCTTATGCCAAGTTCATGAAAGAGATCTTGAGTCATAAAAAGGATTGGAGAGAAACAGAAAGAGTTCTCCTCACTGAAGAATGCAGTGCAGTCATTCTAAAAAGCTTTCCTGAAAAGCTTAAAGACCCTAGGAGTTTTCTGATACCATGCATATTAGAAGGTAATTGCACCAATACAGCTTTGTGCGATCTTGGGGCAAGCATCAACCTAATACCTGCATCCACTATCAGAAAGCTTGGCTTAACTAAAGAAGTTAAACCAACCCGGATATGTCTCCAACTTGCTGATGGCTCCAATTCAAAACCCAGGCTCATCAGATGGGTGTTGCTTCTGCAAGAGTTTGATATAGAAATAAGAGACAGAAAAGGGACAGAGAACTAAGTGGCTGATCATCTGTCCCGGATAGAGCCAGTAGAAGGGACATCCCCTCCCTTTCTTGAGATCTCTGAGACTTTTCCAGATGAGCATCTATTTGCCATTCAGGAAACACCATGGTTTGCCAATATTGCAAACTATAAAGCTGCAAGGTTCATACCCAAAGCGTACAACCGGCAACAAAAGAAAAAATTAATCACTGATGCAAAGTACTACTTGTGGGATGAACCCTATCTCTTTAAGAGATGTGCAGACGGAATAATCCGTAGGTGTGTTCCTAGAGAAGAAGCGCAGAGGATCCTATGGCATTGCCATGGATCTCAATATGGAGGCCATTTCGGGGGTGAGCGGACAGCCACCAAGGTCCTCCAATGTGGCTTCTATTGGCCCACGCTCTATAGAGATTCCCGAGAGTTTGTACGTAACTGTGACAGTTGTCAAAGAGCTGGTAATCTGCCTCATGGTTATGCCATGCCTCAACAAGGAATCTTGGAGATTGAGTTGTTTGACGAATGGGAAATTGACTTCATGGGACCTTTCCCACCATCATTCTCAAACACTTATATTTTGGTAGCAGTTGACTATGTATCAAAATGGGTTGAGGCCATTACCACACCCACCAATGATACTAAAACAGTGCTGAAGTTCCTCCAAAAACATATCTTCAGCAGGTTTGGTGTCCCTAGAGTGCTGATCAATGATGGGGGCACTCACTTCTGTAACAAACAGCTTTACTCTGCCATGGTCCGGTACGAGATTCGCCACAAGGTGGCGACTCCATATCATCCACAGACTAATGGGCAAGCTGAAGTCTCTAACAGAGAATTAAAGAGAATCCTAGAACGGACAGTAAGCACCCGTAGAAAGGATTGGGCAAGGAGCTTGGATGATGCTCTGTGGGCTTACAGAACAGCATTCAAGACCCCTATAGGGACCTCTCCATACCAACTTGTGTATGGTAAGGCATGTCACCTGCCCGTGGAACTGGAACATAAAGCCTACTGGGCAACTAGATTCCTAAACTTTGATGCCAAATTAGCAGGAGAAAAAAGATTGCTCCAGCTAAATGAGCTAGAGGAATTTAGATTTACTGCTTTCGAAAATGCCAAGCTTTATAAAGAGAAATAAAAAAAAGTGGCATGATAGAAAACTGTCATCTAGAATCTTTGAACCAGGACAGAAGGTTCTGCTGTTTAACTCTAGACTCAGGCTATTCCCTGGGAAACTGAAATCCTGGTGGAGGGGACCATATGTGATTACAAGTGTATCACCATATGGTTATGTGGAGCTCCAAGATATTGATTCTGATAAGAAGTTCATTGTCAATGGACAGAGAATCAAGCACTATCTTGAAGGCAACGTTGAGCAAGAGTGCTCAAGGCTGAAGCTAGATTAAAAGCTCAGCAAGGTCCAGCTAAAGACAATAAAGAAGCGCTTGCTGGGAGGCAACCCAGCCATGGGGCATCAATCCTCTAAGCATTCTGCCCTATTTTTATTTTTTGTTTATATAAAGTTCATTGATACAAAGGTAATGAATCAATTGCATAAGTTCACAGGGTTACAGAAGGAATCTGCACACAAAACAGAGAAAAAGAGCTTACTGGCAAGAAAACGCCAGTAAGAGCCTATTTTGGGCGTTCAGCGCCCAAAAGGGACAGCCAGTGGGCGCTGAACGCCAGTAAGGATAGCAATCTGGCATTCAACGCCAAAAAAGGGTAACAACTGGGCGTTGAACGCCCAGGAAAGCAGCATTTGGGCGTTGAACGCCCAAAACAGGCAACGTTTGGGCGTTCAAACACCAGGATGATGGGGAGGAGGTAAATTCGTTTTTCTTCATATTTTTCATTCTAATTTTAATTCCCATGTTTCAAATCATGATTTCTTGCATAAACATGTTAAGAACCCTGATTTTTAAAATCCCTAATTTCTAAAAATCCTACCTTAAAAATATCAAATGTATCTTAATCCATAAGCACAAATCCTCTTTTTCAATCCAATTCAACTCTTTTTCAAAAATCTTTTCAACTCATCAATATCTTTTTCAAATCTCCAAATTATCTTTTTCAAAATCTAGATCTATCTTTTTCAAAAATCTTTCATATCTTTTCAATTTTAAACTATATTCTCTCTTATCATATCTTTTATCTTATCTTTTCCAAATCAATCTTTTTTATCATATCTTTTCTAAATTTTTGAACCCACCCCCTCCCTTTAAATATGGGTTCGGCCTCACCCCCCTTCCATTAACAATTGCACCTAGCTCTCCTTCTATCCCTATCCTTGCTTTTCTTTTGCTTGAGGACAAGCAAACCTCTAAGTTTGGTGTGTTTATCCGAGATCACTAAGATCATGGCTCCTAAGGGAAAACAAACCACTTCAAGAGGCAAGAAAGAGAGCGTTTCAAAACCACTTTAGAATCAAGGGAAGTTCTTATCTAAAGAACATACAGACCATTATTGCAAAATAATGGGTCTAAGATCAGTGATCCCGGAAGTTAGATTCGATCTGAAAGAAGACGAATATCCGGAGATCCAGGAGCGAATTCGAATCAGGAACTGGGAGGTCCTAGCTAATCCTGAAACGAAAGTGGGAAGGAATATGGTCCAGGAGTTCTATGCTAATATTTGCAGACAGACAAGCAAAAACTATCTGGAACTGCTTTCTATGAATATCGGACCATGGTCAGAGGAAAGATTGTTCATACCAACCCTGACAAGATCAGGGAGATCTTAAAGCTACCTCAGCTGAAAGATGATCCAGACTCTTTCAACAGAAGAATGATGAGAACAGACAAGGGTCTGGATAAGATTCTAGAGGATATATGTATTCCTGGAGCCAGGTGGACCACCAGCACAAAGGGTGTCCCAAATCAACTCAAAAGAGAAGATCTCAAACCAGTCACCAGAAGATGGCTGGACTTCATTGGGCATTCTCTGCTGCCCACTAGCAACCGTTCTGAAGTCACTGTTAAAAGAGCAGTGATGATCCATTGCATCATGATGGGAAAAGAAGTGGAAGTTCATCAACTGATTTCAACTGAATTCTACAAAATTGCTAATAAAAATTCTAAAGAGGCCAGGTTGGCTTACCCAAGCTTGATTTCTCTGCTCTGCAAGGACGCTGGGGTAAGGATGGGAATAACTGAGTATATCTCAATTGAGAAACCAATCACCAAAGCATCAATGGAGAAACAACAAGCGTAGGATGACCCCATCAAGAAGAAAACACAGGAATTTCTCCCAGAAATCCCTCAATCTGAATATTGGGAGTATCTTGAAACATCAGTTACCAAGATACAAAAAGCTATGGAACAAATAATAAAGGAACATAAGGAACACAGTCAAATTTTTTGCTATTTGATTAAAGAACAGGAAGAGCAAGGGCGTGACTTGAGGGAATTGAAGCGCCAGAAGTTATCTCTTGAAGGACCAAGCACCCCACAGATCCGAGGAACATCCACTTCCCAGAACAAAGGTTGTTAAATTCCAATTTCTGCTTTAACTCTGTGATAGTTGTCGTTATAGGAGTTTACCTTAAAGCAAGCAGAAAAAGCCAATAGCCCTTAAAACCAAAAGGCAAGGGTAATAAAAAGGATCCCAAGGCTTTGAACATCAGTGGATAGGAGGGCCTAAAGGAATAAAATCCTGGCCTAAGCGGCTAAACCAAGCTGTCCCTAGCCATGTGCTTGTGGCGTGAAGGTGTCAAGTGAAAACTTGAGACTGAGCAGTTAAAGTCAAGGTCCAAGGCAAAAAGAAGAGTGTGCTTAAGAACCCTGGACACCTCTAATTGGGGACTTTAGCAAAGCTGAGTCACAATCTGAAAAGGTTAACCTAATTATGTGTCTGTGGCATTTATGTATTCGGTGGTAATACTGGAAAACAAAGTGCTTAGGGCCACGGCCAAGACTCATAAAGTAGCTGTGTTCAAGAATCATCATACTAAAATAGGAGAATCAATAACACTATTTGAATTCTAAGTTTCTATAGATGCCAATCACTCTGAGCTTCAAAGGATAAAGTGAGATGCCAAAACTGTTCGGAAGCAAAAAGCTACTAGTCCCGCTCATCTAATTAGAATCTGAGCTTCACTCAAAAACTCTGAGACATTATTACTTCTTGACTTATTAGTCTTCTATTTTATTTGTCTAGTTGCTTGAGGACAAGCAACAGTTCAAGTTTGGTGTTGTGATGAGCGGATATTTTATACGCTTTTTGGGGTTAATTTCATATAGATTTTAGTATGTTTTAGTTGGTTTTCAGTTTATTTTCATTAGTTTCTAGGAAAAATACACATTTCTGGACTTTACTATGAGTTTGTGTGTTTTTCTGTAATTTCAGGTATTTTCTGGCTGAAATTGAGAGAGCTGAGCAAAAATCTGATTCAGGCTGAAAAAGGACTGCTGATGCTGTTGGATTCTGACCTCCCTGCACTCAAAATGAATTTTCTGGAGCTACAGGACTTCAAATGGCGTGCTTCCAATTGCTTTGGAAAGTAGACATCCAGGGCTTTCCAGCAATATATAATAGTCCATACTTTGCTCAAGGATAGATGACGTACACTGGCGTTCAACGCCAGTTCTCTGCCCAATTCTGGCGTCCAGCGCCAGAAACAAGTTGCAAGTTGGAGTTCAACGCCAGAAAAGGATCCAAAGCTAGCGTTGAACGCCCAAAACAGCCCCAGGCACGTGAGAAGCTTCAGTCTCAGCCCCAGCACACACCAAGTGAGCCCCAGAAGTGGATTTCTGCACTATCTGTTATAGTTTACTCATTTTCTGTAAACCTAGGTTACTAGTTTAGTATTTAAACAACTTTTAGAGATTTATTTTGTATCTCATGACATTTTAGATCTGAACTTTGTACTCTTTGACAGCATGAGTCTCTAAACTCCATTGTTGGGGGTGAGGAGCTCTGTTGTGTCTCGATGAATTAATGCAAGTATTTCTGTTTTCCATTCAAACATGCGTGTTCCTACCTAAGATATCCATTCGCGCCTAACTATGGAGAAGGTGATGATCAGTGACACTCATCACCTTTCTCAATCCATGAACGTGTGTCTGACAATCACCTCCGTTCTACATCAAATTGAATGAATATCTCTGAGATTCCTTAATCAGAATCTCCGTGGTATAAGCTAGATTGATGGCGGCATTCATGAGAATCCGGAAAGTCTAAACCTTGTCTGTGGTATTCCGAGTAGGATTCTGGGATTGGATGGCTGTGACGAACTTCAAACTCGCGAGTGCTGGGCGTAGTGACAGACGCAGAAGGATAGTAAATCCTATTCCGGTACGATTGAGAACCTGCAGATGATTAGCCGTGCGGTGACAGCGCACCTGGACCCTTTTCACTGGAAGGATGGATGGTAGCCATTGACAACAGTGATCCACCTACACACAGCTTGCCATAGGAGGACGTGCGTGCGTGAATCAGAAGACAGAGGAAAGCAGAGATTCTGAAGACAAAGCATCTCCAAAACTCCAACATATTCTCCATTACTGCATAACAAGTAACCTTTAATCCATGCTCTCTTGTTTATTCGCAATTCAACTGATAAATATAATTGACTTCCTGACTAAGAATTGCAAGATAACCATAGATTGCTTCAAACCAACAATCTCCGTGGGATTCGACCCTTACTCACGTAAGGTATTACTTGGACGACCCAGTGCACTTGCTGGTTAGTGGTACGAGTGTGAAAAATGTGATTCACAATTCGTGCACCAACAACAAACAAGTTCCTCTGCACAATCTTTTGAAGGAACTCATCAGTTGTGGCAACCCTGGTCCACCTTGCTCATCTTTGTATGCACCGAGGACGGTGCAACCTTTAAGTGTGGGTAGGTCGATACCGACTTCCGTGGGTAACTACTTTATTTTTAATACTAATGTTTAATTTTCTTTGTTAGATTAGTTGTTGCATTGCATAATAGATCGCATGTATAGTTAGTTGCTTGCATTTATGTAATACTTGGTTGAGGTAATAATTTCTTTTCTAAGAAACTATTTTAAGGCATTTTACTAATTTAAATTAAAATTTTTGTTAAACTTGCTTGAAAAAATTTATTTTGGAACATGGTTTTAGAGCTCGAACACACAAACTCAGTGAGATTTTTGAACCTATTTGATTAGTTGCATTTTATCAACCAAAATATTTTGCTTTGGTGTGTGTTGTTCTCTCTAAAATTGTGTTCTTTGTCTTGCTTAATTCTATATTTCTATTGTTTGATGTATGCCTGCACTTATGTGATTGGGGCATTTTTTCCTTATAGCTTACATACCCATATGACCTTAACCTTTCATTATTCTTTGCAAAACAATGTTGAGAATTGGGTATTGTATACTTTTAGTGAAAATGTGAAAAAGAAAAATAGTTGAGCACACATTCTTGGATTCAATACTTTAATCAGATGCATTGAGAAAAACAAAAGAAAAGAAGAATAAAAAGAAAAAGAAAAAAAGTATGAGAAAAAGAAAAGAAAAAGAGTAAATAATAAAAAGAGGACAAAATGCCCCAAAATAAATGGTGATAGCAATGCATATGTACCGTACTCAAAATTAGGATGCATGAATATATGGTAAACATAGTTAATGGGTAGTTAGATTTTATATTCTGATTATATGGATTGTCTTAAGTTAGGTGGGAAGTTTAGGTTAATCAAGGATTCATATTTTAGTCCACTTGACCAAATACAATCCTACCTTGACCCTAACCCCATTACAACCCTTAAAAGACCTCTTGATATGTATATTTGTGCATTAAATTTCTGTTGATTGGTAGAAGAAGAGCAAGCTTTAGAAAGCAAGCTTAGTAGAGAACCGTGAGAATTGAACCTTAAACACTTGAGTGATTAGAGTGTATACACTTTCGGTGAGGGTTCGATGTTCGACTCTTTGTTCCCGACTTTCACGAGCTTTCTTCTAGCAAGTCTACTTGTACCTTATTTTGAGCTTTGATTTAGTAGAATCCAGTTTATATTTGTTCTTGGAGATTGATTTACTTTTAACTAAGTAGGTAGAAGCATTTAGCATGTAGTTGCTTTCATATAGATATGTTGCATTTCATAAATTCCACCATTCCTCTTCACTTCCTTTATAGCTTCTCTTGAGCTTAGCATGAGGACATGCTAATGTTTAAGTGTGGAGAGATTGATAAACCCCATTTTTAGGGTTTATCTTGTGCTTAATTTAGTGAATTTTATCCATTATTCTCATACTTATTCATATAATTCGCATGTTTTACATTTTCCTTCCTAATTTTGTACTATGATTGAAAACATGCTTCTTTGGCCTTAAATTTGTAAATTTTAATCCTCTCTTATTACCATTTGATGCAGTAATGTGTTTGCAAAGTGTTTTCAGGGTTTATAGAGTAGGGATGGCTTAGAGGATGGAAAAGAAGCATGCAAAAGTGGAAGGAACACAAGAAATTGAGGTTTTGGGAAGCTGGCAGCAACGCGTACGCGTGGATGACACGTACGCATGATCAGAAATTTTATTCAGTGACACGTACGGGTGACAAAGCGTCATGTGCTGCAGATAACAGAAGTTGCTGGGGGTGATTTCTGGGCTGTTTCTGGCCCAGTTTCAAGCCTGAAATTGCACATTTGAGGCTGCAGAGTGGAATTGGGGGGAGGAGGGAATCAATCATTCACTTTTCACTTTTCACATTAGTTAGGTTTTAGATGTAGTTTTCTAGAGACCTCTCGCTAGGTTTTAGGATTTCTTCTTTCAATTTCTCCTTAAGTTCAGGTTCAATTTTACTTTAATTTAGTTTTTTCCTACTTTTATCTGTTCAAGCACTTTAGTTATCTACTTCTCTTATTGATTCCTCTATTTTGCTAAATTAGTTTATGAGTTCATGTGTTACTCTCAATTTTCATTAATGCAATTTATGTTCCTCTATTTTTATTTTGCTAATTCCTCTATTTTTATTTGTTAATCATTGATGCTTGTAATTGATTGTTTAGATTTAATATTCCTTGTTTATTTTTTATGTTTTTATTTTGTGCCTTCCAAGTGTTTGATGAAATGCTTGGGTGAATTTTAAATTAGATTTCTATGTTCTTAACTTGGATTGATCAATTAGAGACTCTTGAATTATCGAAAATCTTTTGTGATTGGTGATTGAAGATTGCCGGTTGGCTTGAACTTCACCAAAGCTAGTCTCTCACTATGAGTTGACTAGGACTTGTGAAATCAAGTTGATTGTATGCATTTGACTTTCCTCCATTGGTTAGAGGTTAACTAAGTGAAGGAAATTCACATTTACCATCACAATTGACGATGATAATGAGGATAGTACTTCTAATTATCAATCCTTGCTAATAGCTTTCTTAGTTATTAGTTTATTTTCTTGTTATTTACATTCCGTGCTTATTAAACTCAAAACCCAAAAAGATAAAATCTCATAACCAATAATAAACTACACTTCCCTGCAATTCCTTGAAAGACGACCCGAGGTTTAAATACTTCGGTTAATTTTATTGGGTTTGCTTAAGTGACAAACAATGTAACATTGATTGAGGTTTAATTTTCGGTTTAGAACTATACGTGCAACGCGACTATTTTTGTGAAAATCTTTACCGACATTTTTCCTCATTAGTTACCCAAGCTCACGACCTGTTCAGCAAAAATGATGAATACTCGATCCCAAAAGAGCGCAAGTCGTTGAAGATCAGGTCCAAGCTTTATTAGAAGCTGGGTTCATAAGGGAGGTAGAATACCCTTTGTGGTTAGCTAATGTGGTTCTCGTGAAAAACGGAATGGAAATAGAGAATGTGTGTCGATTATACCGAGCACAATAAAGCTTGTCCTAAAGACCCATACCCACTCCCAGCATTGATACCTTGGTAGATTCAGCTTTAGGATATCAATACTTGTACTTTATGGATGCATATTCGGGATATAATCAAATCCTGATGTACAAGCCGGACTAAGAGAAGACCTCTTTCATAACTCCAAAAGCCAACTATTGTTATGTGGTGATGCCTTTTGGCTTGAAAAATACTGGAGCCACATATCAACGGATGATGAACAAGGTGTTTCCATCTCACCCTGGAAAATTAATGAAAGTATATGTGGATGACATACTTGTCAAAACCAAAGAAGATGTTACCCTTTTTCTGACTTAGCTGAGGTATTCAACACAATAAAGAAGCACATGATGAGACTAAATCTCTCAAAGTACACCTTCGCAGTTGAAGTCGGCAAGTTCTTAGGCTTCATGCTCACCCAAAAGGGCATCGAATCCATCTTGGATAAATGCAAAGCAATACTTGAGATGAAAAGCCTGACCTGCCTCAAAGAAGTCCAATAATTAAATGGAAGGTTAGCAGCCTTGTCCAAATTCTCAGCATGATCGGCTCTGAAGTTTCTACCCTTGTTTTCAATACTTAGGAAAGGATGTTAATTTGAATGGACTCGGGAATGTGAGAAAGCTTTTCAAGATTTCAAAAACTTCCTGAGTCAACCATCGATCCTCACTCGAGTTTTTCAAGGAGAAGATATCATACTTTACTTAGCAGTTGCAAGTAAGACTATAACTTTTGCTCTTGTCTGAGAAGACAAGAACAGATAGCAACCACTTTACTTTGTTAGCAAGTCCCTACAAGGGGCCGAACTAAACTATCAGAAGATAGAGAAGTTCACATATGCCTTTGTCCTCACCTCTAGAAGGCTCTGACGTTATTTCTAGGCCCATACCATAAAAGGTTCAAACTAATCAACCCATGAAGCACATCCTTCGAAAGACGGATATTGCAGCTCAGATTCTACAATGGGCAATAGAGCTATCTGAATTCGACTTAAAGTATGAAACTCGAACGATAATCAAATCTCAATACCTGGCCGACTTCTTGGCAGAATACACGGAAGCATAAGGGAACCCTATAGCGTGGAACTTATATGTAGATGGATCTTCCAACAAAGTTGAAAGTGGGGCAGGAATTATTTTGGAGAACAAAGAAGGAACTCGGATAGAGCTTTCATTAAAATTTGAGTCTTCAGCCTCCAATAATCAAGTAGAGTACGAGGTCATGTTTGCTGGCTTGAGGCTAGCCAAAGAAGCTAGTGTGCAAAATTAAAACTTGCACAACTTAACCGGAAGTGCACCGGGTCGTCCAAGTAATACCTCAGGTGAGTGAAGGTCGACCCCATGAGGATTGCTAGATTGAGAAAGCAATAGCTATCTTGTTAGACTTAGTCAGGCAAATAGAAAAAGAGTGTTTGTTTGTTAAATTCGCATAAAACAATAATAAGGAAAGCAGTAAAGAAAACGATAAAGAGAGAACAGTTAACGTCTCGGAGATATTTACCCTTCCAGATTAATACTTCTTACCAACTATTTTAACAATGAATAATTCATTCTATGGAAAATTGTAACCGATTAAAACCTGTCGATTTAGTGAATTAATCTCCCCCAATCCTACTCAAAACGCCACAGACAAGGTCGGATCTTCCGGATCAGAGGGTGAAGTTCAGAAAACTAGTTTAGCACCACAGAAACCTCAATTACCCATAACTAACCGAATTATATGTCACATATCCTCAATAGCCCAGATAACTTGTTGATTTAAGAGGAATATTTTCAAGCTGTAGCTCAAGTGACCTTTTCCCAGTATCACAAGAATTCATGTAGAAAAAGGGACATACCCAGTCTCATTTAGATGAAGAATGAAAACAAACTTTAGAGCTGAATCAAACATATATTAAAATAGAATAGCAATGATATTAATCCATAGAGATAAGAAGAGCTCTTAACCTTAACCAGGAGGTTTAGTTACTCATACTTTACAGAGAAAACGAAAATAATGTTCAGCGTTCCAATGATTCCATTCCCCCCGTTCTAAGTGATCTCCTCTTTAAATAGGAGATGCTAACCCTAAAAGATGTTAATTTTAATTTAAAAGTTACAAAGAGAAGACTAAATAAGTTAAGGAGTGCTAAAATTCAGTTTGGGCCCACTTTGGTGATTGCTTTGTATGTCTGGCGTTCAACTTGGGCTTCTTGGCGTTGAACACCCATTAGGGGGGGGACAATGGTGATCTCCCCTTATTTATACTAATGACTAGACATAAAGAGAAACTAATAATAATTAGAAATTACAATAATGAAATAAACTAAGCTAAAGTTATGCGAAAATCCACTTCTGGGCCCACTTGGTGAGTGTTTGGGCTGAGCTTGGCTTCTAACTTGAGTGAGTGGGCGTCCAACTCCCAATAGGGGGTAGATATGCTGCTCCCTTGCTCCCTTTGTGGTGTTGAACGCCAGTCTTGGGAACGCTGGAGGCTGGTCCTTGGGCGTTGAACTCCAGATGTGGACGTTCAACGCCAGTTTTGGCAATCATTTTGGAAGAGAAGTATAGACTATTATATATTGCTGGAGAGCTCTAGAAGTTAGCTTTCAATGCCGTTGAGACCGCGCCAATTGGACCTCTGTAGCTCAAGATATGCTCGTTGGAATGCACGGAGGTTAGGATTTGACAGCATCTACTATCCTTTCTTCGTCTCTGAACAGGATCTTGCCAAAAATGCCCAAAAATCTACTAAAAGCATAGAAAATTACAAAAACTCAAAGTAGCATCCAAAAGATAAATTTTGCACTAAAATATACTAAAACTTAATAAAATATAACTAAAACAATATGAAAATGCTATGAAAAGGGTATAAGATATTCACTTATCATAACACCAAACTTAAACTATTGCTTGTCCTTAAGCAACCAAAAACAAGATAGGACTAGAAGAGGAAAAAAATACATCAGGTCTTAGAGTTTGTCAACGAGGGTCAGTTCCAATTACTGAATGAGGCTATCTATTCTTTATTTCTGAACAGCTTTGGCATCTCACTTTCCTTTGAAGCTCAGAAATATTGGCATCCTTTGGAACTAGAACCCGGATGATATTACTAATTCTCTTATTTTAGTTTTTTCTTGAATCTTGAACACAACTTTTTCTTTTGGTGCTTTACACCTTTTGAGCCTAGTTGTGACTCTAAGCGTTTTGTTTTCAAGTATTACTACCGGATACATAAACGCCACAAGCACTTAACTGGGGGAACCCTTTGGATTTGAATTTAGCTTTGCTTAAATTCCCAGACAGTGGTGCTTAGAGTTCTTAAGCTTACTCTTTATTGTTTTAGATCACGACTTTAAATGCTCAGTCTCAAGATTTTCTTGACACCTTCACACCCTAAGCATATAGTTAGGGATAGTAACTCATTTGAGCTTTTTAGGTCAATTTTGACCCTCCTAACCATTGATGCTCAAAGTCTTGGATCCTTTTCTTAATTTTTTTATTTTTATTTTTCTTTTTCTTTTTGCTGTTTCTTTTGCTTTAAGAATCAATCTTTTTTATTTTTCAGAGAGTCAATAATACTTTCCTAAATTTACTATAGTTCAAGAGTCAATATACTCAACCTCAATATCAAATATGCACAGTTAATTCATACATTCAGAAAAATAAAGATAAGGCCACCACATCAAGGCAATTGGAATAACTCATGCTATAACTCAAAACCTTGTGTAATTTACTGCTTCTTTTTTCAATAAATTTTCTTTCAAGCTTGGTTTGGGATACATGGGACATCTTATAACAAAACAAAGAAAAGAAAATAATACTAAAAGGGAACGAAATACTGAATGTGATCATGCACTAGAATAGAGAACAGATAATAAAATTAAAGTACAAAGAAAACAGAGATAAAATAAGCAAAGGGAGAATGAAACTAGACCACCTCAGTGATGGCGGCCGCTGCTCCCTCCGGGGAATCCTCTAAAGTGTTTAAGCTCCTCAATATCGTGCCCCTATCTTAGCTGCTCCTCCCTCATGATCCTCTGATCCTCCCTTATCTGATGGAAGATGACAGAATAATCTTGATGTTCTATGCTCAGCTGATCCACAGATGAAGTCAGCTCGCCTAGAGATGTGTTCAATTGGTCCCAATAGTCTCAGGGAGGGAAGTACGTTCCTTGAGACATCTCCGGGATCTTAGGTGGAGGCAGCTGAATAGGCTCGTGCTGTGGTCCGTGTGCAGGCTCCCTGACATGCTTCATCCTCCTTTTTGTGATGGATTTGTCCATCTCAATGAGGGTATTTCCTCCTATGCAAACTTTTGATGAATTGCATAAGCAATAGATGAGGAGAGGGAACGCTAGCCTTGCTTGGGTGGAGGCCTTCTCAGCTACCTTGTATATCTCTTTAAGGATTACCTCCTGCACCTCCACCTCATTCCCGAGCATGATGAATGAATCATCACTGCCCTGTCAATGGTAACCTCGGATTGGTTACTTGTGGGGATGATGGAGCATTGGATAAGCTCCAACCATCCTCTGGCCACGGGCTTGAGGTCAAGCCTACACAGTTGGTAGGGCTTGCCATGTGCGTCCCTCCTCCATTGAGCTCCTTCCACACAGATATCCACAAGCACTTGCTCCAGCTTTTAGTCAGAGTTAACTCTTCAAGTGTAAGAGTGTGGGTCACCTTGCATATGAGGCAACTGCAGCGCCAATCTCACACTTTCGGGGCTAAAGTCTAGGATTTGTTCTCTAACCATGGTGTGCCAGTTTTTGGGCTTCGGGTTCACGCTAGTGTCGTGCTTCTTGGTGACCCAGGCATTTGCAAAGAATTCTTGCACCATTAATGTTCCAACTGCTGAAATGGGATTGGCCAGAATTGGGATCTCTTCTCCAAATTTCTTGTTAGATCTCCAGATACTCATCTTCCTTGAGCCTAAAGGGGACCTCAGAAATCACCTTTTTGTGCCTCACCACATCATAGAAGTGATCTTGATGTGCCTTGGTGAGGAATCTTAAGGTTTCCCATGGTTCGGAAGCGGAAGCGAGGGCCTTTCTTTTTCTCTTCCTTGAGGATTCTCCGACTTTTGGTAACATGGAGATTAGGAATAGAAAGCAAAAAGTGGAGCTTTTCTAACACCAAACTTAAAAATTTGCTCGTCCTCGAGCAAATGGTAACAAAAGAAAAGAAAAATAGTAGAAGAAGGAAGAAAAGGATAAAAGGGAGAAGAAAAGAGGCTTCGGCCTTGTGGGGATGAAGAGGGAAAAAGGGAAGTGTATGAAGACTATGATGGAAGAGGGGAAGAGTATGGAAGGTGTGTGTTTGAAGGATGGAATGAGGGGGTATTTATAGTGGGTGGGGGAGTTGTGGTTCGGTCATATGAGAAGGAAAGATGGGGGGGTAAGTTTGAATTTGAAGTGTGTGGGGTTGGTGGGAAAATGAAGTGATGGAATTTATGAATGGGTGTTGGGAAGAGGGAAATTAGGGTGTGGAAATCAAGGATGAACAAGTAAGAAAGAGAAGGAAAGGAGTGAATCAAAGGTATGATAGGTGGAGATTCTGTGGGACCCACAAGCTTATGAAGCTTCAAATTTGAATAGGCCTGCCCCCTGGGCGTTCAATGCCAAGTTTGGGAGTTGAATGCCAGGGGTTTTTTGCTATTTCTTTTGCTCCAAGAATCAATTATTTTTTATTTTTCAAAGAATCAATAATACTTCTCTAAATCCACTGTTCTTCAAGAGCCAATACACTTAACTTTACTATCAAATATGCACAGTTAATTCATACATTCAGAAAATCAATGCAAACGCAGCACGTCAAAATAATTAGAACATAGTCATGATGTACTCGAAAATCATGCATTCACCACTTCTCAAAAAAAGTTTTCTTTAAAATTTGGTGAGGGATACATTGGATATCTTATAACCGTGAAGTACTTAAAAATAAACAACTAAAGCAGAATCCTAAGAGTGATCATGCAAAAGCTAGAATAGAAATCAGAAAAAATGGAATGAAATACTGAAAAACAAAAAGAAAGGAGGAATGAAGCTCAACCACCTTAGTACTGATGGTTGCTCAGGCTGTGCTTCTGTGAAGATGATTCAGCTTCCCTTGGTGCCATTGATGATAATAAAAACCTAGAGCTCGCTCTGCAACACCAAACTTAAAAAGTTTGCTTGTCCTCAAGCAAAGAAAACTGAAAACATAAGGTAAGAGTGTTGGAAAGAGATGAAGAATTCGGGCGTTCAACGCCAAGAATGGGCGTTGAACGCCCAAAGGGGACCAAAGAAATGGTCTTGGGTGCTCCTGAATGGGCGTTGAACGCCCTTGCTTCCTCCCTTTCTGGCGTTGGGCGCCAGTTCTGGCATTCAACGTTAGTAAGGGGCTCTCTCTAGGGTGTTCTATTTTCAATCTTAAGTGTTTCTGCTTCTGCTCTAGGTGCTACACATGATCACAACATTAAAAAGAAGGGGAAAACTATGGATGTGAATAGAAAATAAAATAATATGAAATTAAACTAAAATAAACGAAAGAAAGAAAATATTATACGTATAGTTAGATTACCTCCCAACAAGCATTTCTTTATCGTCATTAGCTTGACAGACAGCTCCTTTACGGATGTTGATAGGGCTCAGATCTTCACCCCTTATAGTGAACTTCTGTCCTGTGCTCTCATGAATCAGCTCAACATGCTCCAGAGACAGGATCTGGTTCACAGTATGTGGAATGACTGGACTTTTAGTGAAAACAACTCTCATGCTAGGTAAAAAGTCTTTAGCTGGAATCTTCTTGTTCTTCCAGCCCTTGGGTACCTTCTTCTTAGTACCTTCATCCTCAGTGGGTAGTGGTGACTGCCCAACACCAAACTTAAGCTTGATGTCTGGGGGCTCGGTAAGTCTCTGCACTGAGAGAGAAGGCGGAAACACTAGGTGTTGCCCAGTAGTACCTCCTTTATCTAAGAGAGAGTGATGGTTGGGCATCTTAAACAGGATATGGTCTTCCCAGAGCCTCAGAATCAGCTCTCCCTTTTCCACATCATTTAAGGCCTTCGCAGTAGCTAGGAAGGGCCTTCTAAGGATGATGGAGTTATCTCTGTCCTCCCCATTATCTAATATCACAAAGTCTTCCAGAAGGTAAAGGTCTTCAATATTTACAAGGACGTTTTTCACCATGCCATATGCCCGTTTTAGGGACTTATCTGCCATCTCCAGTGAGATTCTGGTTGGTTGCACCTCTTGGATCCCCAGCATCCTCATCACAAAGAGGGGCATAAGATTGATGCTCGAGCCAAGTTCGCATAATGCCTTCTCAAAAATGATGGTCCCTATAGTACAAGGTATAAGGAAGCTTCTAGGATCTGGCATCTTTGGAGGTAGCTTTCTTTGGACTAGGGCATTGCATTCTTTGGTCAGCACCACAGTCTCATCTCCCTTCAAGGCCGTCTTTTCAGAGATAGCACTTTTTAGACAGGCCATATAGGGGGTTTCTTCTCCAACACCCGTGCAAAAAAGATGTTAACTTGCAATTTTCTGAGAACTGCCAAAAACTGAGCTAGTTGCTCATTCTTAAGTTCCTCTTGCAAGTTTGGAGAGGGTTGTTCTTCGGGTTCCTTTATTTCCATTGGAGCATATACAGGCACGCTCCAAGCTCCTCCTGAGCCTTGTTCTCTTTGAGTTCCTCAGCAACATTTTCCTCCTTGGGTTCAACCTCAGTTTCCATAGTGAGGGCCTTGCACTCTTCCATTGGATTCACCTCAGTGTTACTTGGAAGAGTGTTGGAGGGAGTCTTGGGTATCCTTTTGCTCATCTAACCTACCTGTATCTCCAAATTCTGAATGGATGACCTAGTTTCTGCCATGAAACTATGAGTGATCTTGGAGATGTTAGAGACTATGTTAGTCAGGTCAGAGAGGCTCTGTGTAGGAGTCTCCATCTGCTACTGAGAGGGTTGGAATGGTCTATTGTTGAACCTGTTCTGGTTCGTTCCACCCTGATTGTTGTTGAAGCCTTGTTGAGGCCTCTGCTGATCTCTCCACCCGAAGTTGGGGTGATTTCTTCATCCCTGATTGAAAGTATTCGAATAGGGATTGTTATTGGAATTTCTGAAGGAGTTTCCCATGTAGTGCACCTCCTCCATTGTGGTCCAGGCACTATCATCAGGGTTTCCCTCGTAGGTTGCCTCTTGAGAGTTGGCAGCTAAGCTTTGCACTCCACTCAAGTGCTAGGAGATCATGTTGATCTACTGGGACATGAGTTTGTTCTGAGCCAAGATGGTGTCTAATGTGTCCACTTCTATAACTTCTCTCTTTTGAATAGCCCCAATGTTCACAGGTTTCTCTCAGAAGTGTACATATACTAGTTATTGGCAACCATGTCTATGAGTTCCTGCGCCTCCTCAGGCGTCTTCTTCATGTGGAGTGAGCCACCAACAGAGTGGTCCAATGACATCTTGGACATTTTAGAGAGGCCATCATAGAATATCTCTAACATGGCCCACTCTGAGATCATGTCAGGAGGGCATTTTCTAATCAGCTGCTTGTACCTCTCCCAAGCTTCATAGAGGGACTCTCCTTCTTTTTATCTGAAAGTTTGGACTTTCACCCTAAGCTTTTTCACCTTCTGAGGTGGAAAGAACTTGGTCAAAAATATATTGACCACCTTCTCCCGAGTGTCCAGGCTCTTCTTAGGCTGAAAATCCAGCCATAGCCTTGCTTTGTCCCTTACAGCAAAGGGAAA
>NC_029785.2:26416133-26419341 GCF_000816755.2 Arachis ipaensis
GGGAAAGAGCATGAGCTTGTAAACCTCTGGATTTACTCCATTGGTCTTGACAGTATCACAGATCTGCAGGAAATCAGAGATGAATTTGTTGGGGTACTCTTGCGGAAGTCCATGAAACTAGCAGTTCTGCTGCACCGGAGTGACCAGTTGAGGCTTAAGCTCAAAGTAGTTGGCACCAATGGTAGGTATGGAGATGCTGCACCCATAAAAGTCAGATGTGGGTGCATTATAAGAGCCAAGAACCTTTCTTGCATCTTGACGAACGGATTTTCTGTCAGTAAAGAATTTTATAAAATTAATCACGTTGTAGGTATAGTTTCTAAAGCAGCAAAGAATCCCTTCGTACAAAAATTTGGTTGTCACAAGTAATAAAATCCAATAAAATTTATAACCAAAGTATTTAAACCTCGGGTTATCTTCTCAAGGAATTGTAGGGAGGTATGATTTATTATTGGTTATGGAAAAGGGTATATTTTTGGGTTTTTGAAATAGGGAACAAGTAATTTAAATGGCAAGAAAAACAAATTAATAATTATAAAGAAAACTCTTGGCAAGGTATGAGAACTGAAAATTCTATCCTAGTTATCCTTATCGGGTGTGACGAGAATTGTTAATCGCTCCCACTTAGTTAACCCTTACTAAATAAAGGAAAGTCAAGTGGACCAATCATTTTGATCCTCAAATCCTAGTCAACTCCTACGGAAAGACTAGCTTTAGAGCGATCTAAATCAATCAGCGAGAATTCTAATTTTCAATCATGATAACTGGTGCACGAAATTGGAAATCACAGTTCTTCACAAATTCGCACAACTAACCAGCAAGTGCACTGGGTCGTCCAAGTAATACCTTACGTGAGTAAGGGTCGATCCCACGGAGATTGTTGGCTTGAAGCAATCTATGGTTATCTTGTAACTCTTAGTCAGAAAAACAATAAAATAATTCACTTATCAAATTGGATTGCAAGGAATAAAAGGGCAGAACACAAATTATACTTGTATGCAATAATGGAGAATATGTTGGAGTTTTGGAGATGCTTTGTCTTCTGAAATTTTGCTTTCGTCTGTTTCTGATTCATGCACGCACGTCCTCCTATGGCAAGCTGTGTGTTGGTGGATCACCGTTGTCAATGGCTACCATCCATCCTTCCAGTGAAAAGGGTCCAGGTGCGCTGTCACCGCACGACTAATCATCTGCAAGTTCTCGATCGTACCGGAATAGGATTTACTATCCTTTTGCGTCTGTCACTACGCCCAGCACTCGCGAGTTTGAAGCTTGTCACAGTCATTCAATCCCTGAATCCTACTCGAAATACCACAGACAAGGTTTAGACTTTCCGGATTCTCTTGAATGCTGCCATCAATCTAGCTTATACCACGAAGATTCTGATTAAGAGATCCAAGAGATATTCATTCATTCTATGGTAAACGGAAGTGGTTGTCAGGCACGCGTTCGTGGGGGAATGATGATGATTGTCACGTTCATCACATTCATGTTGAAGTGCGAATGGATATCTTAGATAGGAACACACATGTTTGAATAGAAAACAGAAATACTTGCATTAATTCATCAGGACACAGCAGAGCTCCTCACCCCCAACAATAGAGTTTAGAGACTCATGCCATCAGAGATTACAAAGTTCAGATCTAAAAAATGTCATGAGATGCAAAATAAATCTCTAAAAGTTGTTTAAATACTCCACTAGTAACCTAGGTTTACAGAAAATGAGTAAACTATGATAGATGGTGCAGAAATCTACTTCTGGGGCCCACTTGGTGTGTGCTGGGGCTGAGACTTAAGCTTCTCACGTGCATGGGCTGTTTTGGGTGTTCAACGCCAGGTTGTAACCTGTTTCTGGCGTTCAACTCCAACTTGTAACTTGTTTCTGGCGCTGGACGCCAGACTGCAACATGGAACTGGTGTTGAACGCCAGTTTACGTCATCTATCCTTGAGCAAAGTATGAACTATTATATATTGCTGGAAAGCCCTGGATGTCTACGTTTCAACACAATTGGAAGCACGCCATTTGGACTCTTGTAGCTCCAGAAAATCCACTTTGAGTGCAGGGAGGTCAGAATCCAACAGCATTAGCAGTCCTTTTTCAGCCTGAATCAGATTTTTGCTCAGCTCCCTCAATTTCAGCCAGAAAATACCTGAAATTACAGAAAAACACACAAACTCATAGTAAAGTCCAGAAATATGAATTTTGCCTAGAAACTAATGAAAATAAACTAAAAACTAACTAAAACATACTAAAAACTATATGAAATTAACCCCAAAAAGCGTATAAAATATCCGCTCATCACAACACCAAACTTAAACTGTTGCTTGTCCTCAAGCAACAAGATAAATAAAATAGAATACAAATAATTTAAGAAGCAATAATATCTCAGAGTTTTTGAGTGAAGCTCAGATTCTAATTAGATGAGCGGGACTAGTAGCTTTTTGCTTCTGAACAGTTTTGGCATCTCACTTTATCCATTGAAACTCAGAGTGATTGGCATATATAGGAACTCAGAATTCATATAGTGATATTGATTCTCCTAGTTCAGTATGTTGATTCTTGAACACAGCTACTTTATGAGTCTTGGCCGTGGCCCTAAGCACTTTGTTTTCCAGTATTACCACCGGATACATAAATGCCACAGACACATAATTAGGTGAACCTTTTCAGATTGTGACTCAGCTTTGCTAAAGTCCCCAATTAGAGGTGTCCAGGGTTCTTAAGCACACTCTTCTTTTTGCTTTGGACCTTGACTTTAACCGCTCAGTCTCAAGTTTTCACTTGACACATTCACGCCACAAGCACATGGTTAGGGACAGCTTGGTTTAGCCGCTTAGGCCAGGATTTTATTCCTTTAGGCCTCCTATCCACTGATGCTCAAAGCCTTGGGGTCCTTTTTATTACCCTTGTCTTTTGGTTTTAAGGGCTATTGGCTTTTTGCGCTTGCCTTTTGGTTTTAAGAGCTTTGGCTTTTTCTGCTTGCTTTTTCTTTTTCTTTCTCTATATTTTTTTCTGCAAGCTTTTGTATTCACTGCTTTTTCTTGCTTCAAGAATCATATTTATGATTTTTCAGATTATCAATAACATGTCTCATGTTCATCATTCTTTCAAGAGCCAACATATTTAACAGTCTTAAACAAAAAATTCAAAAGACATATGCACTGTTCAAGCATTCATTCAGAAGACAGAAAGCATTGCCACCACAT
>NC_029785.2:26419531-26423181 GCF_000816755.2 Arachis ipaensis
ATTATTTATTCCATAACTTCTTGCATCTTGGTAATAGATGTTTCAAGATACTCCCAATATTCAGATTGAGGGATTTCTGGGAGAAATTCCTGTGTTCTCTTCTTGATGGGGTCATTCTGTGCTTGTTGTTTTTCCATTGATGCTTTGGTGATTGGTCGCTCAACTGAGATATACTCAGTTATTCCCATCCTTACTCCAGCGTCCTTGCAGAGCATAGAAATCAAGCTTGGATAAGCCAACCTGGCATCTTTAGAATTTTTGTTTGCAATTTTGTAAAATTCAGTTGAAATCAGTTGATGAACTTCCACTTCTTTTCCCATAATGATGCAATGGATCATCACTGCTCTTCTAATAGTGACTTCAGAATGGTTGCTAGTGGGCAGCAGAGAATGCCCAATGAAGTCCAGCCATCCTCTGGCGACTGGTTTGAGATCTTCTCTTTTGAGTTGATTTGGGACACCCTTCGTGCTGGTGGTCCACCTGGCTCCAGGGATATATATATCCTCTAGAATCTTATCCAGGCCCTTGTCTGTTCTCATCATTCTCCTATTGAAGGAGTTTGGATCATCTTTCAGCTGAGGTAGCTTTAAGATCTTCCTGATCTTGTCAGGGTGGGTATGAACAATCTTTCCTCTGACCAAGGTCCGATAGTCATAGAGAGCAGATCCAGATAGTCTTTGCCTGTCTGTATGCCACATATTAGCATAGAACTCCTAGACCATATTCCTTCCCACTTTCGTTTCAGGATTAGCTAAGATCTCCCAGTTCCTGATTCGAATTTGCTCCTGGATCTCCGGATATTCGTCTTCTTTCAGATCGAATCTAACTTCCAGGATCACTGATCTTAGACCCATTATTTTGTAATAATGGTCTGAATGTTCTTTACTTAAGAACTTCCCTTGATTCCAAAGTGGTTTTGGAATACTCTCTTTCTTGCCTCTTGGAGTGGGTTGTTTTCCTTTAGGAGCCATGATCTTAGTGGGTGTGGTTTAGTGATCACGGATAAACACACCAAACTTAGAGCAAGCAAAAGAAAAGAAAGGAGAGGGATAGAAGGAGAGCTAGGTGCAATGGTGGATGGGAGGGGAGGGAGGCCGAACCCATATTTAAAGGGAGAGGGGGGTGGGTTTTCGAAAATAGGGAGGAAGATAAGATAGAAGATATGATTTTTAAGAAAAATTTAAGTATGATAAGAAAAGATATAATTTAAAATTGAAGAGATATGAAAGATATTTGAAAAAGATAGATTTGGATTTTTGAAAAAAGATAGTATGGAGATTTGAAAAAGATATTGATTAGTTGAAAAGATTTTTGAATGAAAAGAGATAGATTTGTTTTGAAAATTTAGAAAAAGAGTTGAATTGGATAAAAAAAGGATTTGTGCTTATGGATTAAGATACATTTGCTATTTTTAAAATAGGGTTTTTAGAAATTAGGGATTTTAGAAATCAGGGTTCTTGACATGTTTATGCAAGAAATCATGAATTGAAACATGAAAATTAAAATTAGAATGAAAAATATGAAGTAAAAACGAATTCACCTCCTCCCCACCATCCTGGCATTTGAACGCCCAAACGCTGCATGTTTTGGGCGTTCAACGCCCAAATGCTGCCTCTCCTGGGCGTTCAACGCCCAGCTGTTGCTTCTTTCTGGCGTTGAACGCCAGGAACTCCTTTGTCACTGGGCGTTTTTCTGAACGCCCAGGACGCTGTAAATCTGGCGTTAAACGCCCAGAAGGAGCTTTTTTTTGGCGTTCAACGCCCAGAAGATGCTTCTTTCTGGCGTTTAACGCCCAGATGGCTATCCTTACTGGCGTTGAACGCCCAAAACAGACTCTTACTGGCGTTTTCTTGCCAGTGAGCTCTTTTTCTCTGTCTTGTGTGCAGAATCCTTCTGTAACCCTGTGAACTTATACAATTGACTCTTTACCTTAGTATCAGTGAACTTTATATAAATAAATAAAATCAAGAATAGGGCAAAATGCTTCGAGGAAGTGATGCCCTATGGCTGGGTTGCCTCCCAGCAAGTGCTTCTTTATTGTCTTTAGCTGGACCTTGCTGAGCTTTTAATCTAGCTTCAGCCTTGAGCACTCTTGCTCAACATTGCCTTCAAGATAGTGCTTGATTCTCTGCCCATTAACAATGAACTTCTTATCAGAATCAATATCTTGAAGCTCCACATAACCATATGGTGATACACTTGTAATCACATATGGTCCCCTCCACCGAAACTTCAGTTTTCCGGGGAATAGCCTGAGCCTAGAGTTAAACAGCAGAACCTTTTGTCCTGGTTCAAAGATTCTAGATGACAGCTTTCTATCATGCCACTTTTTTTATTTTTCTTTATAAAGCTTGGCATTTTCGAAAGCAGTGAATCTGAATTCCTCTAGCTCATTTAGCTGGAGCAATCTTTTTTCTCCAGCTAATTTGGCATCAAAGTTTAGGAATCTGGTTGCCCAGTAGGCTTTATGTTCCAGTTCCACGGGCAGGTGGCATGCCTTACCATACACAAGTTGGTATGGAGAGGTCCCTATAGGAGTCTTGAATGCTGTTCTGTAAGCCCACAGAGCATCATCCAAGCTTCGTGCCCAATCCTTTCTACGGGTACTTATAGTCCGTTCCAGGATTCTTTTTAGTTCTCTGTTAAAGACTTCAGCTTGCCCATTTGTCTGTGGATGATATGGGGTCGCCACCTTGTGGCGAATCCCATACCGGACCATGGCAGAGTAAAGCTGTTTATTGCAGAAGTGAGTGCCCCCATCACTGATTAGTACTCTAGGGACCCCAAACCTGCTGAAGATATATTTCTGGAGGAACTTCAGCACTGTTTTAGTATCATTGGTGGGTGTGGCAACGGCCTCTACCCATTTTGATACGTAGTCAACTGCCACCAGAATATAAGAGTTTGAGTATGATGGTGGGAAAGGTCCCATGAAGTCAATTCCCCATACGTCAAACAACTCAATCTCCAAGATTCCTTGTTGAGGCATGGCGTAACCATAGGGCAGATTACCAGCTCTTTGGCAACTGTCACAGTTACGTACAAACTCTCGGAAATCTCTATAGAGTGTGGGCCAATAGAAACCACATTGGAGGACCTTGGTGGCTGTCCGCTCACCTCCGAAATGGCCTCCATATTGTGATCAATCTCCAGTTGAGGCATGGCGTAACCATAGGGCAGATTACCAGCTCTTTGGCAACTGTCACAGTTACGTACAAACTCTCGGAAATCTCTATAGAGTGTGGGCCAATAGAAACCACATTGGAGGACCTTGGTGGCTGTGGTGGCTGTCNCAATGTCTGCGGTGCTTCCTGAATGGCAAATAAATGCTCATCCGGAAAAGTCTCAGAGATCTCAAGAGAGGGGAGGGACGTCCCTTCTACCTTCTACTTCCGGGACAGATGATCAGCCACTTGGTTCTCTGTCCCTTTTCTGTCTCTTATTTCTATATCAAACTCTTGCAGAAGCAACACCCATCTTATGAGCCTGGGTTTTGAATCCTGCTTTGTGAGTAGATATTTAAGAGCAGCATGGTCAGTATACACAATCACTTTTGATCCTACTAAGTATGATCTGAACTTGTCAATGGCGTAAACCACTGCAAGTAATTCTTTTTCTGTGGTTGTGTAATTTTTCTGGGCATCATTTAA
>NC_029785.2:26448819-26450049 GCF_000816755.2 Arachis ipaensis
GAGGAGATATTTAAGAGCAGCATGGGCAGTATACACAATCACCTTTGATCCTACTAAGTATGATCTAAACTTGTCAATGGCATAAACCACTGCAAGCAATTCTTTTTCTGTGGTTGTGTAATTTTTCTGGGCATCATTTAAAACGCGGCTAGCATAATAAATGACATGCAGAAACTTGTCATGCCTCTGTCCCAATACTGCACCAATGGCGTGATCACTGGCATCACACATTAGCTCAAATGGTAATGTCCAATCTGGTACAGAAATAACTAGTGCTGTGACCAGCTTGGCTTTTAGCGTTTCAAACGCCTGCAGACACTCTGTGTCAAACATAAATGGCGTGTCAGCAGCTAGCAGATTGCTCAGAGGTTTTGCGATTTTTGAAAAATCCTTTATAAACCTCCTATAGAATCCTGCATGCCCCAGAAAGCTTCTGATTGCCTTAACATTGGCAGGTGGTGGTAATTTTTCAATTACCTCTATTTTTGCTTGATCCACCTCTATTCCCTTGTTTGAAATTTTATGCCCAAACAAATGGGAATAGTAATAATCTGTAGACATCCTGATCTACTTCCTTATCATGTACTGTGTCAGCAATCTGTAAAAACTGTGCCAGAAACTCTGTAGGTTCTTCCTGTGGAAGACCGAAATACTGGCAACTTTGCTGCACCATGATAATGAGCTGAGGATTCAACTCAAAGCTACTGACTCCAATGGAGGATATGCAAATACTACTCCCATATGAAGCAGTAGAGGGGTTAGCATATGACCCTAGAGTCCTCCTGGACTGTTCATTTCCACTTAGATCCATGATGGAGAAAAGGAGATGATGTAAAATAGGGAAGAAATATTTTTATTTATTTAATTATTTATTTATTTCAAAAATAAAATAAATTAAAATAAAATAAATAAAAATGGGTGAAGATTTTCAAAAAAAATGATGAGAGAGAAAGTGGTTAGGAAGTTTTGAAAAGGATATGATGATTTTTGAAAAAGGTTTTAAAATTTAAAAAAAATCTGAATTTTAAAGGAAATTTTCGAAAAATTGCTTAAAAATGGAGAGAAAAAATATTTTTGAATTTAAAGAGGAGAGAGAAAAACAATAAGATAGCACAAGATTTAAAATTTTTAGATCTGATGCTCCTTGTTTTTGAAAATTTTGGAGGGAAAATACCAAGGAATACCAAACTTAAAAATTTTAAGATCAAGACACAAGGAAAACTCAAGAAC
>NC_029785.2:26451021-26451961 GCF_000816755.2 Arachis ipaensis
AACTCTTTCAGTTTCTCTCCAATCCTTCTTATGACTCAAGATCTCTTTCATGAACTTGGCATAAGAAGGTATTTGCTCAAGTGCCTCTGCAAATGGAATCTTTATTTCAAGAGTCCTGAGATAATCTGCAAAGCGAGCAAATTACTTATCCTGCTCCTCTTGGCGGAGTTTTTGAGGATAAGGTATCTTGGCTTTATATTCCTCAACCTTAGTTGCTGTAAGTTTATTTCCTACAGAAGTGGTTGAAGAAGCCTTTTTAGATGGGTTGTTATCAGCACTTGTGCGTGTCTGATCCCTTACTGGCAATTGAGTGCCAGAGTTAGAAGCTGGAGTGACGTTAGACGCCAGCTCCTCATCTGTTCCTGGTGTTTGAACGCCAGAACTGTGCTTCTTTTGGGCGTTCAACGCCAGATCCTTGCTTGTTTTTGGCGTTGAACGCCAGTCCTGAGCATGGTCTGGGCGTTCAGCGCTAGCCTTCCACCCAACTTCTGGCGTTTTAGTGCCAGAATTATTTTTCCCTGGGCTCTTACTATCCTCAGATGGATTTTGGGTGGTTTTCTCATTTCTTGGTTTCCTGCTGCCTTGAAGTGGGGTATTTAGTGCTTTCCCACTTCTTAATTGAACTGCTTGGCATTCTTCTATTATTTGTTTTGACAGCTGCTGCTTTGTTTGCTTTAATTGTACTTCTATGTTTATATTAGCCATCCTTGTCTCTTGTAGTCTATCCTTGAATTTGGCTAACTGCTTTGTTAGAAAGTCCAATTGATGATTGAATTCAGCAGCTTGTTTTACAGGACTGAGTTCAGCAGTTACTGTTTTAACCTCTTCTTTCATGGAAGGGTCACTGCTTAGGTACAGATGCTGATTTCTGGCAACTGTATCAATGAGCTCTTGAGCTTCTTCAATTGTCTTTCTCATGTGGATAGATCCACCAGCTGAG
>NC_029785.2:26452491-26473612 GCF_000816755.2 Arachis ipaensis
GTGAAAATGGTCCAAATGCTCTGTCACAGCACGGCTAATCATCTGTTGGTTCTCGATCATGTCGGAATAGAATCCCTTGATTCTTTTGCGTCTGTCACTACGCCCAACAATCGCGAGTTTGAAGTTCGTCACAGTCATTCAATCCTTGAATCCTACTCGAAAAACCCCAGACAAGGTTTTGACTTTCCGGATTCTCATGAATGCCGCCATCAATTCTAGCTTATACCACGAAGATTCTGATCACAGAATCTAAGAGATACTCATTCAATCTAATATAGAACGGAGGTGGTTGTCAGGCACACGTTCATGGATTGAGGAAGGTGATGAGTGTCACGGATCATCACCTTCTTCTTAGTGAAGCGCGAATGAACATCTTAGATAGGAACAAGCGTGTTTGAATGGAAAACAGAGATAATTGCATTAATTCATCAAGACGCTGCAGAGCTCCTCACCCCCAACAATGGAGTTTAGAGACTCATGCCGTCAGAGATTACAAAGTTCAGATCTAAAAAATGTCATGAGATGCAAAATAAATCTCTAAAAGTTGTTTAAATACTCCACTAGTAACCTAGGTTTACAGAAAATGAGTAAACTATGATATATGGTGCAGAAATCCACTTCTAGGGCCCACTTGGTGTGTGCTGGGGCTGAGACTTAAGATTCTCACGTGCATGGGCTGTTTTGGGCGTTCAACGCCAGGTTGTAACCTGTTTCTGGCGTTGAACTCCAACTTGTAACTTGTTTCTGGCGCTGGACGCCAGACTGCAACATGGAACTAGCGTTGAACGCCAGTTTACGTCGTCTATCCTTGAGCAAAGTATGGACTATTATATATTTCTGGAACGCCCTGGATGTCTACTTTCCAACGCAATTGGAAGTACGCCATTCGGACTTCTGTAGCTCCAGAAAATCCACTTTGAGTGCAGGGAGGTCAGAATCCAACAGCATCAGCAGTCCTTTTTCAGCCTGAATCAGATTTTTGCTCAGCTCCCTCAATTTCAACCAGAAAATACCTGAAATTACAGAAAAACACACAAACTCATAGTAAAGTCCAGAAATATGAATTTTGCCTAGAAACTAATGAAAATAAACTAAAAACTAACTAAAACATACTAAAAACTATATGAAATTAACCCCAAAAAGCGTATAAAATATCCGCTCATCAATAACTCAAGTGTCACCAATTACTTAACCAAAGCCAAAAGGGGAAAAATCTAAATTATATTGAAAGCATCATAAATAGAATAAAACAATCATAAATCTGAAATACCTCAAATTATATTAAATAAAGAAATTAATTCTAACATGGAGTTCATAAGCCAAATTGAAAAGATAAATAACAATTAAAGTAATAGAATAAATAAAAGTAGAAAATAAATTAAAGAAACATTGATCCTGAAATGAAGAGAAGTAGCCTAATCATAATAGAAATCCTAAATCTTAATCCTAATCCTAATTCCTAAGAGAGAGGAGAGAGCCTCTCTCTCTCTCTCTAAAACTACATCTAAAACCTAGAATTGTGAATTATGAATGTTGTATCAATTGTTGTTTGATGATTGTTGAATGAATAGATGGATTCCCCCATCAAACAACAATTGAGAATTATACCAACCCTTATACTTCAATTTGGAGCATGCAACCATATTGAATCTTGCATGACAATTCCTACCACTAACCATCTCCCGTTTGCTCTTATAGCCACAAAGAGCTCTAAGTTGCTCATCCGTCTCAAGCAAAGCATATTCAAGTGGGCTAATTAATCTTAGATATGAAAGATTTACCCACTTGAATGAAGGAATGGATGGTGATAGCTTTGGGGGAGAGGTCTCCCACAACTTTGGCAAGGTGATTTCCAGCTCCATTCCCTTGAGCTCTTCCTTGATAACTTTTACCTCTTTGCAAGCTTCTTCAATATCAACCTCTTCTTGTTGGTAGATTTCTTCCAATTCGATCTCTTCTTCATTGTTCACCAAGGGCATGGGAGGTTGTGCTTCTTCTTCTTTAATCTCCATGTCAAGTCCAATGGGAGAGGATTCAAATGTAGATAAGAATTCACCAATGATTGAATCCATCTCTTGATCATCCCCTTCAAAGTCTTCAACCATGATATGCCTTGGAGGTTGTACACCCTCCTCAACATCAAATTCAAACTCCTTAGAAGGGGGTTCTATGACTGGGCTTTCCCATGGACATTCCGCATCTCCTAAGTCTTCGACCACTTCTTCCTCTTTAACGATTACGGCTTCCTCCAATTGTTCCAATACAAAGTCATGCTGCTCACTGTCCACCGGAGTTTTTGGTATCTCCTTCATGCTATGTTCTTCATTAGATTCTCCACATAAAGCCATGGGGGTTCCTTGAGTGTCCGAACGTCTGAAAGGTAATTGATTTATTGCTTGCTCCAGTTGATGAAGGGTTACATGAAATTAATCTACTGTTTCCTTGAGGCGAGCCTGTGATTCTTGGGTTGATAGATATCGACATGATGCATATGGAAGTGGTGGTCCTTGGGGGTAATTGGGTTGGAATTGGGGTGGATAAGGGTTAGAGTCATATGGAGGTGAATGGTTGTAGGTGGCTTGTGAGTATGGTGGTTCAAAGCTATGTTGAGGAGGTGGTTCATTGGCATATGATGGGTCTTGTTGGTAACTACAAGGGGGTCTACCATATCTATCATCTTGGCATACACCTCGGAATGGTTCTTGACCATAGTAAACTGGTGGAGGTGGTTTGTCACGAAAAGGTCCACCATAACTATTGTCTTGGCATGCATTGTAGAATGGTCGTTGTCCATGCTATCTTGGAAGGTGTTGTTGACGAAAGGGTTGATCAGATTCTCGTGGCTCCTTCCATCTTTGATTGTTTTAACCTTGATGCATGTTCCTGCTATAGCTTCCATTCCTTACAACATTGGAACCAAACTCAAAGCGACAGGGGTGAGAACTCATAGTAGCTAATAAAAATTAAAAACAAAAATAAAAACAAATAAACAAGCAAAATAAAATATTTACAATAACCAATAATAAGGCACACGTTTGCAATTCCCCGGCAACGGCGCCATTTTGACGAACGGATTTTCTGCCAGTAAAGAATTTTATAAAATTAATCACATTGTAGGTATAGTTTCTAAACCAGCAAAGAATCCCTTCGTACAAAAATTTGGTTGTCACAAGTAACAAAACCCAATAAAATTTATAAACGAAGTATTTAAACCTCGGGTCATCTTCTCAAGGAATTGCAGGGAGGTATGATTTATTATTGGTTATGGAAAAGGGTATACTTTTGGGTTTTTAAAATAGGGAACAAGTAATTTAAATGGCAAGAAAAATTAATTAATAATTATAAAGAAAACTCTTGGCAAGGTATGAGAACTGAAAATCCCATCCTAGTTATCCTTATCAGGTGTGATGAGAATTGTTAATCGCTCCCACTTAGTTAACCCTTACTAAATAAAGGAAAGTCAAGTGGACCAATCAATTTGATCCTCAAATCCTAGTCAACTCCTGTGGAAAGACTAGCTTTAGAGCGATCCAAATCAATCAGCGAGAATTCCAATTTTCAATCAACTGCTGAGTTTGATAACTCAAGTGTCACCAATTACTTAATCAAAGCCAAAAGGGGAAAAATCTAAATTATATTGAAAGCATCATAAATAGAATAAAACAATCATAAATCTGAAATACCTCAAATTATATTAAATAAAGAAATCAATTCTAACATGGAGTTCATAAGCCAAATTGAAAAGATAAATAACAATTAAAGTAATAGAATAAATAAAAGTAGAAAATAAATTAAAGAAATATTGAACCTGAAATGAAGAGAAGTAGCCTAATCATAATAGAAATCCTAAATCTTAATCCTAATCCTAAATCCTAAGAGAGAGGAGAGAGCCTCTCTCTCTCTCTCTAAAACTACATCTAAAACCTAGAATTGTGAATTATGAATGTTGTATCAATTGTTGTTTGATGATTGTTGAATGAATAGATGGATTCCCCCACTTTATATCCTCTAATCTGTATTTTTTGGGCCGAAAACTGGGTTAAAAACAGCCCAGAAATCACCGTACAGGTCGCTGCAAAGTCACACGGAAGCATCGTCCACGCGTTCGCGCGGATTGAGTTTTTTCGCCAAGCCACGCGTCTGCGTGATCCATGCCTGTGTGTCACCTGGCTTCGAGGCAGATTTGGCAAATTATATATTGTTGCAAATCCCCGGATGTTAGCTTTCCAACGCAACTGGAACCGCGTCATTTGGACCTTTGTAGCTCAAGTTATGATCGTTTGAGTGCAAAGAGGTCAAGTTGGACAGCTTTAGCAGTTCCTTCAGTTTCTTGTATTCCTTCCACTTTTTCATGCTTCCTTTCCATCCTCTAAGACATTCCTACCCTATAAAGCCTGAAAATACTTAACACACATATCAAGGCATCGAATGGTAATAAGAGAGGATTAAACATAGCAAATTTAAGAGCAACAAAGCATGTTTTCAATCATAGCACAAAATCAGGAAGGAAATTGTAAAACCGTGTATTTTGTATGAATAAGTGTATGAAAGATCGATAAATCCACTTAATTGAGCACAGGATAAACCATAAAATAGTGGTTTATCACATCTCCTCCATTGTCTGGATTGGCTGCCATGGTTGTATATGTAGCTTCTTGCTCTAAAGAGTCTGTGAGGTTCCTTACGGCTCTGCTAGCTTGGTCTTGTTGCAAACGACTCCTTAAGGTCTTCTCAGGTTTAGGGTCAGGATCAAGAAGAGGTTCTTTATCCCTGTTCCTGCTCATAAACAAGAAGAAACAAACAGAAAAAAGAAAAAGAAGAGAGTCTCGATGTCAGAGTATAGAGGGCTCCCTGTGAGAAACTCTAATAAAGATATCAAATGAGATGAAGTAGAAAGAAAATTTGAAAATAAAGGTGTCTTCAGTTTAAAGAATTTTCAAAAATAAAGAAAGAGAGAGAAATTAAATATTTTCGAACAAAGAGAAAGAAGAGGCAAAGAGACACCAAACTTTTAAAATTAAAACAAGATAAAACAAGATTTGAAATTTAAGATACAATTTTTGAAAAACTCAATTAAAGATTTTGAAATTCAAAAATTAGAAAGAAAGAGTCAAGAGAAAGAAACAAGATAAAGTTTGAAAAGATTTTGAAATTAAAATTTGAAAAAAAGAAGGACTAAAGAAAACTTAAAAACAAAATAAGATAACTCAAACAATTAATTAAAAAGAATAATAAAATAAAGATAGAAAAGTTGTTGAAGATTTCGAAAATTTTAAAGATAAAAGATTAAAGAAAAATTTTGAAATTCAAAATTAAAAGAATGAAAGACTTAAACCTTGAAAATTTGAATTTAAAATGAAGATAAGATAACAAAATTTTGAAAATTAAAGAAAAATATATGATAAAGATAAAAGAAAAGATAAACAAGAAAATTAAATTTAAACAAGAAGGTTACTAACGGGACACCAAACTTAAAATTTTTAAACCAAGATAAGTAAAGGAAGCAAAATTTTCGAAAATTTTAACAAAAAGTTTTTTTTTCAAAATTGAAAAGAAAAGAAAAACACTAGAAAGACACCAAACTTAAAATTTTTTTAGATCAATTAACAATAATTTCAAAAAAAAAAATAGAAAGAGAAACACTAAAAGACACTAAATTTAAAAATTTTGAAATCAAACAAGAGAAAATAACTCAAAAAGATTCAAACAAAAAGAAACTAAACAAGAACAGTTTTTGAAAAATAAGAAATCAAAAATCAACTAAAACCAAAGGACACCAAACTTAAAAATTGAAACAAAGTTTGAAAAAGAGAGAAAGATGACTAACATAAATTTTCGAAAAATTTTTAAGAAAAGAAACAAAGAATGTTCGAAAATTTTAACAAAATACACAATTAAAAGAAAAACTTGTAAACAGTACCTGATCTAAGCAACAAGACAACCGGTAGTTGTCAATCTCGAACAATCTCCGGCAACGGCGCCAAAAACTTGGTGTCCGAAATTGAAACTTGCACAACTTCACCGGCAAGTGCACCGGGTCGTCCAAGTAATACCTCAGGTGAGTGAGGGTCGATCCCACAAGGATTGTTGGATTGAGCAAGCAATAGCTATCTTGCTGGACTTAGTCAGGCAAATAGAAAAAGAGTGGTTGTTTGTTGAATTCGCATAAAATAAAAATAAGGAAAGCAGTAAAGAAAATGATAATTGAGTGAACAGTTAAAGTCTCGGAGATGTATGTTTACCCTTCCGGATTAATACTTCTTACCAACTATTTTAACAATGAATGATTCATTCTATGGAAAACTGTAAGTGATTAAAACATGTCCGTTTGGTGAATTAATCTCCCCCAATCCTACTCAAAATGCCACAGACAAGGTGGATCTTCCAGATCAGAAGGTGAAGTTTAGAAAACTAGTTTAGCGCCACAGAAATATCAATTACTCATAACTAACCGGATTATATGTCACATATCCTCAATTAGCCCAGATAACTTATTGATTTAGGAGGAATGTTTTCAAGCTGTAGCTCAAGTGACCTTTTCCCAGTATCACAAGAACTCATGTAGAAAAAAGGACATACCCAGTCTCATTTGGATGAAGAACAAAAACAAACCGTAGAGTTGAATCAAACATATATTAAAATAGAATAGCAATGATATTAATCCATAGAGATAAGCAAAGCTCCTAACCTTAACCAAGAGGGTTAGTTACTCATACTTTACAGAGAAAATGAAAATAATGTTCAGTGTTCGAATGATTCCATTCCCCTTCTAAGTGATCTCCTTTTTAAATAGGAGATGCTAACCCTAAAAGATGTTAATTTTAATTTAAAAGTTACAAAGAGAAGACTAGATAAGCTAAGGAATGCTAAAATCCACTTTAGGATGACTTTGGTGATTGCTTCATATGCCTGGCGTTCAACATGGGCCTCTTGGCATTGAACGCCCATTGGGGGTGAGCGTGCTGTTCCCTTGCTCCTTGGGTGGCGTTGAACGCCAGTCTTGGGCGTTCAACGCTGGAGGCTGGTCCTTGAAGCAAACTATGGTTATCTTGCAGGTCTTAGTCAAGCAGATAGAAGAGTTGATGATTTTGATTTAGAAGATGGAATTATAATGATAATCTTAAAACTTAGATGAATATAAACAGGGATAAGGAATTGGGTAAGGTTTGGAGATGCTTTGTCCTTCTGGATTAACTCTGGTATTACTGTCTTCTTCAAGTGTGAATGACTTCTTCTATGGCAGGCTGTATGTGATTAACACTGGTTTGAGCAGCCGCCAATTCTCATCTAGATCTGAACTCCAGGGTTAGTGCGGATCCATTCTGATTGAGGGTGAAGCTCCTGCAGTCCATCCTCCTTAGTGATCCTACTAAAAATGCCACAGACAAGGTCAGATCTTCCGGATCAGAGGATGCTGCACCTTTGGTTTTAGCCTCTACCACAGAGACCCTAATCTCCCCGTAAATCGGCTGAACTGGTGTCTCGAGAAGTTCCCAACAAAGTCGTGGATTAGCCGTCTGAGAGATGTATAATCAAGCTGGTGGTTCATCATTTTCCGATGAAAGACGACTCTGACCCAGGGACGGATTTATGTGTAGGGTGTGAGGGCAATTGCCCCCATTGAATTTTCAAAAGACTAGTAATAAATAAATAAATAAATAAATAAATGTGTGTGTGTGTGTGTGTGTGTGGAGTGAGGATTATTTTATTATATTATTTTGCCCCCACTTCTAAAATTTTCTGGATCCGTCACTGCTCTGAACCCATGTAGAATGTGATAACCTTATGCCAGTTCAACGCATTCATGTTGATGAAGAACAAATATACATCTTAGAATAGAGAATCGAATACAGATGAAAGAGAAACAGTAATACTTTTATTAATTCATAGGACTCAGCAGGGCTCCTCCCCTCAACCTAGGAGGTTTAGAAACTCATACTGAAAGAAAAATACAATGTGTAAACGAAAATAGGGCTGATTGTCTGTGAAGATCTTTAACAAAGAGTGATATTCTACTTTAAATACTAAACTAATGACTAGTAAGGGTAAAATAGTCTTTTTAATGCTAAAATTCACTTTTGGGGCCCACTTGGTGAGTGTTTGGGCTGAGCTTTGATGGGATCCACGTGCTATGAGACCTCTAGGGCATTGAATGCTGGCTAGGGGGTCCTCTTTGGGCGTTTGGATGCTGGTCTCTTCTCCTTGGGCGCTGGACGCCTGGAAGGGGGCAGGAGGCTGGCGTTGGACGCCAGTTTTGGGCCTTTCAATCTGAAGGAAAGTATGGACTGTTATACATTGATGGAAAGAGCTGGAAGCGAGATTTCCATAGCCGTTGAGAACACTCCATTTGGACTTCTGTAGCTCCAGAAAAGCTCTTCCAAGTGCAAGGAGGTTAGATCCGGACAGTATCTGCAATGCTTTCTCTGTCTCTGAATCAGACTTTTGCTCCAGCTCCTCAATTTCAGCCAAAAAATACCTGAAATTGTACAAAAATACAAAAACTCATAGTAGAATCCAAAAATGTGAATTTAACACTAAAACCTATGAAAACTTAATAAAAACTAAACAAAACACACTAAAAACTATATGAAAATGATGCCAAAAAGCATATAAAATATCCGCTCATCACAACACCAAACTTAAACTATTTCTTGTCCCCAAACAACTAAAAATGCAGTAGAATAAAAAGAAAAGTAAGATACAATAAATTTCGGAGTTTTCAATGAAGCTCAGTTTCAATTAGATGAGCGGGACTTAGTAGCTTTTTGTTTCTGAATAGTTTTGGCATCTCATTATCCATTGAAACTCAGAAGTGTTGGTCTCTTTAGGAACTTAGAATCCAGATGATATTATTGACTCTCCTAGTTTAGTTCTTTTTTATTATTGAACACAGCTTTTAGAGTCTTGGTCGTGGCCCTAAGCACTTTATTTTCCAGTATTGCCACCGGATACATAAATGCCACAGACACTTAAGTGGGTGAACCCTTTCAGATTGTGATTCAGCTTTGCTAGAATCCCCAGATAGAGGTGTCCAGAGTTCTTAAGCACACTCTTTTTGCTTTGGATCACGACTTTAACTACTCAATCTCAAGTTTTTCACTTGACACCTTCACACCACAAGCACATGGTTAGGGACAGCTTGGTTGAGCCGCTTAGGCCAGAATTTTGTTTCCTTTAGGCCCTCCTAACCATTGATGCTCAAAGCCTTGGATATTTTTACCCTTGCCTTTTGGTTTAAAGGGTTATTGGCTTTTTCAGCTTTTTTTTTCTTTCGCATGCTTTCTTTTTCTTTTATTGCAATATGCTTTTTCTTTTGCTTTTTTTTTGCTGCTTTTTCTTGCTTCAAGAATCAATTTTTGTATTTTTCAGATTATCAATAATATTTCATTTTCATCATCATTCTTTCAAGAGCCAACATTCATAAATTTCAATTTCAAATATACAATGTTCATTTATACATTCAGAAAATAAAAGCACTGCCACCACATCAAGATAATTGAACTATTCTTATTATAAACTTGAAATTCATGTATCTCTCAATTCTTTTAAAATAAAATTTTCTTTTAAGTAAGGTGAGAGATATATAGAACATGTTATAACTTTAAGAGATAAATGCAAACGATCATGTAATAAGAACAAGAGAACAGACAATAAAACATACATAAAACAGAAAAACAACAAAAGAAAAGGGAATTAAGAGAACGAATCCACCTTTAATGGTGGTGGCTAGTACTCCTCCTTGAGGATCCAATGTAGTGCTTGATCTTTTCAATGTCACTCCTTTGCCTTTGTTGTTCTTCCCTCATAGCTCTTTGCAGGGGTGGTAGAAGTCAAAAAGCCAAGCTTTTGCAACACCAAACTTAAGAACTCGAGCAAATATAATCAATGGGGAAGAATAGTGTAGAAGAAGGTGGGATAAGTGAAGCTTCTGTGGGACCTACTGGTCCTGAGAGGCTAGAGAATTTAGATTCCCTGCCCCTTGCACTGGTGTTTGAACGCCTAGGGTCTGCTCCCTGGCTGGCATTGAACGCCAGCTAAGCTGCCCATTAGGGGCGTTGAACGCCCAACCAGTGCTTCCTAGTTGGCGTTCAACACCAGTAACACTCCATCCAGAGTGTTTTATTTTCACTGCTTAACATTTCTGTCTCTATTCTGACTGCTGCACATGATCATGAACCTAAAGAAAAAATAACTTAAAGAGAAAAAAAATAAAATTAAGAAAAATGAAAATAATTAATTAAAGTTGGGTTGCCTCCCAACAAGCGCTTCTTTAACGTCTTTAGCTGGACCTCACTGTACTTAACTTAGTAGCAGTGTTGAGCCTCCTGGCTCTATATCTCCTTCAAGGTAATTCTTAACTCTCTGTCCATTGATAGTGAACCTGTTTTCAGGATCTTTACCTTAAAGTTCTATGTGCCCGTAAGTTGATACACTAGTAATCACATACAGTCCCTTGCAGCAGGATTTGAGTTTCCCAGGGAATAATTTGAGTCTTAAGTTGAAGAGCATGACCTTTTGTCCTGGTTCAAAGACTCTGGAAGATATTTCTTGTCATGCCACTTTTTTTCTTTTTCCTTATAGATCTTTGTATTTTCAAATGCAGCTAAGCGGAATTCATCCAACTCATTTAGTTGGAGCAGTCATTTCTCTCCTGCTTCTTTAGCATCAAGGTTAAGGAATCTAGTAGCCCAATAGGCCTTGTATTCTAGTTTCACTGGCAAATGATAGGATTTTCCATATACCAGCTGATATGGTAAAGTTCCAATGGGGGTTTTGAAAGCTATTCTGTATGCCCACAGGGCATCATCAAGCTTTCTTGCCAAATCCTTTCTATTGGCACTTACTGTCCTTTCTAGGATCCGCTTTAGTTCTCTATTTGAGACTTCAGCTTGTGCATTTGTTTGGGAGTGATATGGCGTTGCCACTTTATGCCAAACACCGTAACGGCTTAAGACAGAATCAAGCTGTCTGTTGCAGAAATGAGTACCTCTATCACTGATCAGTGTCCTAGGAACACCAAATTTACTAAAGATGTTCTTTTAGAGGAACTTCATTACTACTCTGGTGTCAATAGTGGGTGATGCTATTGCTTCAACCCACTTAGACACATTGTCTACTGCCACAAGGATGTAGGTGTTTGAGTATGAAGGTGGAAAGGGTCCCATGAAATCTATACCCCATACGTCAAACAACTCAATCTCTAGGATTCCTTGTTGAGGCATGCCGTGACCATGAGGGAGATTGCCAGCCCTTTGGCAACTATCACAGTTACAGACAAACTCTCTAGAGTCCTTAAAGAGAGTAGGCCAGTAGAAGCCACTTTGGAGAACCTTGGTGGCTATCCGCTCACCTCCAAAATCTCCTCCATAGTCAGAGCCATGGCAATGGCATAGAATTTTTTGTGCTTCTTCTTCAGATACATAGCGTCAGATTATTCCATCTGAGCATCTCTTAAAGAGATATAGCTCATCCCATAGGTAATACTTTGCATCATGCATGAGTTTCCGGGCTTGCTGCCTGTTAAACTCCTTAGGAATGAACCTTATAGCCTTGTAATTTTCAATGTCTGCAGACCAAGGTTCTGTCCAGATGGCATAAAGTTGCTCATCTAGAAAGGATTCGGATATGTCAGTGGAGGGAGGAGAAGTCCCTGCTACTGGTTTAATCCTAGACAAGTGGTCAGCCACTTGATTTTCTGTGCATTTTCTGTCTCTAATTTCTATATCAAACTCTTGAAGGAGTAATACCCATCTTATGAGCCTGGGTTTAGAGTCCTGCTTAGTGAATAGATACCTTAGAGCAGCATGGTCAGTATAGATAATGACCTTGGATCCTACTAAGTAGGACCTGAACTTGTCAATGGCATAAACCACTGCAAGTAACTCCTTTTCTATAGTAGTGTAATTTTTCTATGCATTAGTTAATACACGACTAGCATAATAAATGACATACAAAAGCTTGTCATGTCTCTACCCCAGAACTGCACCAATGGCATGGTCACTGGCATCACACATCAGTTCGAATGACAAGTCCCAATTGGGTGCAGAGATGATAGGAGCAGTGATAAGCTTAGCTTTCAGGGTTTCAAAGGCATGCTGACATTCTTGATCAAAGACAAATGGAACGTTAGTGGCCAAGAGATTACACAGGGGTTTTGCAATTTTCAAAAAATCTTTTATGAACCTCCTGTAGAATCCTGCATGTCCCAGGAAACTTTTGATTGCCTTGACATTAGCAGGTGGTGGCAATTGCTCAATCACTTCCACCTTAACTTGATCTACTTATATTCCTTTTTTTGAAATCCGATGACCAAGAACAATGCCTTCAGTCACCATAAAGTGGCATTTCTCCCAGTTTAGAACTAGGTTTATTTCTTAGCATCTTTTCAGAACTAGGGCCAGATGATCAAGGCAGGAGTCAAATGAGTCTCCAAAAATAGAAAAGTCATCCATGAACACTTCAAAGAATTTCTCTACCATATCAGAGAAGATGGATAGTATACATCTCTGAAAGGTGGCAGGTGCATTGCACAGGCCAAATGGCATTCGCCTGTAGGCAAATACGCCAGATGGGCATGTGAATGCTATTTTCTCTTGATCCTGTGGATCTACTGCTATTTTATTGTATCCAGAATATCCATCCAGGAAACAATAAAATGTATGCCCTGCTAGTCTTTCTAGCATTTGGTCAATAAATGGTAAAGGAAAATGATCCTTCCTGGTGGCGTCATTGAGTCTTCTATAATCAATGCACATACGCCACCCTATAACTGTCCTTGTAGGAATCAATCCATTCTTTTCATTATGAACCACTGTCATGCCTCCCTTCTTGGGAACAACTTGGACAGGGCTCACCCAGGGGCTATCAGAAATGGGATAAATAATCCCAGCCTCCTAGAGCTTAGTGACTTCCTTCTGTACTACTTCCTTCATAGCCGAATTTAGTCGCCTTTCTAGTTGCACCACTGGTTTGGCGTCATCCTCCAGCAGGATTTTATGCATGCATCGGGCTGGGCTAATGCCCTTAAGGTCACTTATAGTCCACCCAAGGGCGGTCTTATGTGTCTTAAGCACTTGAATTAGTGCTTCTTCTTCCTGTGGCTCTAAGGCAGAGCTTATGATCACAGGATAAGTATTTTCATATTCCAGAAATGTATATTTCAGGGAGGATGGTAATGGCTTGAGCTCAAGCTTTGGAGGTTTCTCCTTTTTCTTAGGAGTTTCCAGAGGTTCCTCTAAATCAGGCTGGGCATCTGTAAGGATGTCATTCAGCCCTTCCTTGAGACTTTCGGCCATATTTACTTCTTCCACCAGGGAATCAATGAGGTCAATGCTCATGCATTCCTCAGGGGTGTCTGGATGCTGCATAGCCTTGACAGCATTCGGTACGAACTTTTTCTCATTGACTCTCAGGGTTACTTCTCCTTTTTCAACATCAATGAGGGTCTGTCCTGTAACTAGGAATGGTCTCCCTAGGATAAGAGATGCACTCTTGTGTCCTTTCATATCCAACACCACAAAGTCAGTGGAAAAAGCAAAGGGTCCAAGGTTGAAGGCATATGCGGGTTGGTTTGACTTCATCAGTCAAGCAAAGCTTCTTTATTAATGAAGCAGGTATTAGGTTGATGCTTGCTCCAAGGTCACATAGGGTTGTCCTTGTGCAAGCATTACCTAGAGTGCATAGTATCATAAAGCTTTCAGGATCCTTAAGTTTCTCTGGTAAGCTGTTCTAAATGATTGCACTGCTCTCTTTAGTAAGGAGGACTATTTCTGTCTCTCTCCAATCCTTCTTATGACTTAAGATGTCCTTCAAGAACTTAGCATAAGAAGGTATCTGTTCAAGAGCCTCTGCAAAAGGGATCTTGATCTCTAGTGTTTTGAGATACTCCGCAAAGCGGGTAAACTGCTTATCTTTTTCCTCTTGATGGAGTTTCTGAGGAAATGGCATTTTGGCCTTATACTCATCAATCTTGTTTGATGAAGCCCGAATACCTTGTGTATTAGAAGGGGGGTTACTAGCTTGCTTAGGGGGGTTACTAGCTTGCTTAGGGGGGTTGTTATCAGTATGTGACTGACTTCCCTTGCTTGGAAGTTCAACGCCCAAATTGCTGCCCCCTTCCTGGCGTTCAACGCTAGGGATACTATTCCCTTTTAGGCGTTCAACGCCAGGGATGGCTACCCCTTCTTGGCATTGAATGCCAATGACATCCCTCTTTGGGTATTCAATGCCCTTAGAGGTGTCTTGGACATCAGTCTGGTGTCCTTCTGTTTGTTTTTCTTTCTTGTTGTACTGAGATTGGGTGTTTAAGGATTTTTCACTCCTTAGTTGAATAGCATGGAATTCCTCTGTTATCTGCTTAGATAACTGTTGCCTTATTTGACTCAGCTGGACTTCTACATTTCTGTAAGAAGCGTGAGTTTCTAGCAAAGCTTCTTGCAGTTCCAGTAGTTGCTGGGCAAGGGTGTGCAGTTGCTGAGTCAATGGGCCATCCTGCTCTGGAGGGTTAGGTTCATTAGATATTACCTTAACCTCTCCTTTTATAGAAGTCTCAGTAGATGAGTACAGATGCTGATTAGTGGCAACTGTCTCAATAAGCTCGTGAGCTTCTTCAATGGTCTTTGTCATATGTATGGAACCACCAGCAGAGTGGTCCAGAGACATTCTAGCCATGTCTAAAAGTCCATAGTAGAATATGTCTAATTCTACCCATTCTAAAAATATTTCAGTGGGACATTTTCTTAGCATCCTTCTATACCTCTCCCAGGCATCATAAAGAGATTTACTATCTCCTTGTTTGAAGCCTTGGATATCCAGTCTCAGCTGGTTCATCTTTCTTGGAGGGAAGTATTGATTTAGAAACTTGTCTACTAACTGTTTCCAAGTTCTCAAGCTATCTTTTAACTGGTTATCCAACCACCTCTTTGCTTGGTCATTTACAGCAAAAGGAAAGAGTAATAGTCTGTAGACATCTTGGTCTACTCTCTCATTGTGTACTGTATCAGCAATCTTTAAGAAATCTGCCAGGAACTCAATAGGTTCTTCCTGTGGAAGCCCATAGTATTAGTAATTCTGCTGCACCAGGGTAATGAGTTGAGGGTTTAGTTCAAAGCTACTTGCTCTGATGGGGGTATGCTAATACTTTTTCCATAGAAGTCAGCAGTGGGTTGGTATAGGACTCCAGAGTTCTTCTGAACTCTTCATTCCCATTTGGGTTCATGATGAAGAAAGGTAGGAGAAGAAGAAGAATCAAGGAATAAGATGTAAATTGTTATTAAAATATTTTTGTTTTTCTTTTATTTATTATTTAAATTTGAAAATTAAGGTTAATAAATTAAAAAGAATTGCAAATTAGTTAATGAATTTCGAAAAAAAGAAGAAAGAGAAATAGAGGAAGGATTTTCGAAAATTAGGAGAGAGAAGAATTAGTTAAGAAGTTTTGAAAAAAAAGAGAGAGAAAACAAGTAACTAATTAAAAAAAAGATTTTAAAAATAAGATAAGATAGAATATTAGAAAATATTTGATTTTATAAATATTTGAAAAGGATTTAATTTTAAAATTTTAAAAAGAAAAGATAAGATAGAAAAGATAAGATAAGTTAGGTAAGATAAGATAAGATAGGAAAGTTAAGAAAAGATAAGTTTTAAAATTAAAAAGATTTGAAATTTGAAATTTGAAATTTGAAATTTGAATTTTAAAATTTGAAATTTTTTGAAATTTTCAATTTTCAATTTTGAATTTGAAATAAGATAAGATAAAGATTTGAATTTTTGAAAAGGTTTGATTTTGAAATTTGAAATTTAAATTTTAAATTTTGAAATTCAATTTTGAATTTTTTTTTTTAAATTTGGATTTTAAATTGAAATAAGATAAGATAAAATTTTTGAAAAAAAGATAAGATTTGAAATTTGATTATGAAATTTAAAACTAAGATAAAAATTTTGAAAATAAAATCTGAAATTTTAATTATAATTTTTGAAAATTTAATTAAAATGAAGATAGAAAAAATATCTTTTATTTTTGAATTTAAAGAAGAGAGAGAAAAATAATAAAATAAACCAAACTTAAAATTTTTAGATCTAAAGCACTCAATTTTCAAAAATTGCAAAGAAAAACACCAAAAGACACCAAACTTTAAAAATTTTAAGATCAAAACAAAAAGAAAAATAAAAACACTTTGAAGATTAAGAAGAACACCAAGAACAAAACTCAAAGAATTCAAAGAACACAAGAACATGCAAAAGACACCAAACTTAAAATTTTTGAAAACCAAACATACAATTTTCGAAAAATTAAAAGAAAAGACACAAGAAAATACCAAACTTAAACATTGACACAAGATTTAAGCAAAAGAAACTATTTTTGAAAATTTTCAGAAAGAAAGACTCAAACCAAGAACAAAGATTAAACAAAGAAAAGAAAAAATTTTGAAAAATATTTTTGATTTTTTCGAAAAAAAAAAGGAAGAAGAAAGTAAAAAAACTAACTAAATTAAAGACAATACCTGATCTAGGGAACAAGATAATCCGTCAGTTGTTCAAACTCGAACAATCCCTGGCAACGGCACCAAAAACTTGGTGTGCGAATCCCCACACTTCGTACAACTGAACCAGCAAGGGCATTGGGTCGTCCAAGTGATACCTGAGTGAGTCAGGGTCGATCCCACGAGGATTGTAGTTTGAAGCAAACTATGGTTATCTTGCAGGTCTTAGTCAGACAGATAGAAGAGTTGATGATTTTGATTTAGAAGATGGAATTATAATGATAATCTTAAAACCTAGATGAATATAAACAGGGATAAGGAATTGGGTAAGGTTTGGAGATGCTTTGTCCTTCTGGATTAACTCTGGTATTACTGTCTTCTTCAAGTGTGAATGACTTCTTCTATGGCAGGCTGTATGTGATTGACGCTGGTTTGAGCAGCCGCCAATACTCCTCCAGATATGAACCCTAGGGTTAGTGCGGATCCATTCTGATTGAGGGTGAAGCTCTTGCAGTACATCCTCCTTAGCGATCCTACTCAAAGCGCCATAGACAAGGTCGAATCTTCTGGATCAGAGGATGCTGCGCCTTTGGTTCTAGCCTCTACCACAAAGACCCTAATCTCCCCGTAAATCGGCTGAACTGGTGTCTCAAGAAGTCCCCAACAAAGTCGTGGATTAGCCGTTTGAGAGATGTATAATCAAGCTGGTAGTTCGTTTTTGTCCGATGAAAGACGCACTCTGAACCCATGTAGAATGTGATAACCTTATGCCAGTTCAACGCATTCATATTGATGAAGAATGAATATACATCTTAGAATAGAAAATCAAACACAGATGAAAGAGAAACAGTAATACTTTTATTAATTCATAGGACTCAGCAGGGCTCCTTCCCTCAACCTAGGAGGTTTAGAAACTCATACTGAAAGGAAAATATAATGTGTAAATGAAAATAGGGCTGATTGTCTATGTAGATCTTTAACAAAGAGTGATCTTCTACTTTAAATAATAAAACTAATGACTAGTAAGGGTTAAACAGTCTTTTGTAAGTGTTTGAGCTGAGCTTTGATGCGATCCACGTGCTATGAGGCCTCTAGAGCATTGAACACTGGTTAGGGGGTCCCCTTTAGGCGTTTGGACACTGGTCTCTTTTCCTTGGTCGCTAGACGCCTGGAAGGGGGCAGGAGGCTGGCGTTGGAAAGCTCTAGAAGTCAGCTTTCTATAGCCATTGAGAACACTCTATTTTGACTTCTGTAGCTCCAGAAAAGGCTTCCGAGTGCAAGGAGGTCAGATCTGGACAGCATCTGCAGTGCTTTCTCTGTCTCTGAATCAGATTTTTGCTCCAGCTCCTCAATTTCAGCCAGAAAATACCTGAAATTGTACAAAAACAACACACAAACTCATAGTAGAATCCAAAAATGTAAATTTAACACTAAAACCTATGAAAATGTAATAAAAACTAAAAAAACACACTAAAAACTATATGAAAATGATGCAAAAAAGCGAATATCCGCTCATCAGACGTTAAACGCCAGTTTTGGCAATCATTCTGGAAAAGAAGCATAGACTATTATATATTGCTTGAAAGTTCTGGAAGTTAAATTTCCAAATCTGTCAAGATCGCACCAATTGGACCGCTGTAGCTCAAGATATGTTCGTTGGAATGCACGGAGGTCAGGATTTGATAGCATCCGCTATCCTTTCTTCGTCTCTGAATAGGATCCTGCCAAAAACACCCAAAAATCCCCTAAAATTATAGAAAAATACAAAAACTCAAAGTAGCATCTAAAAGGTGAACTTCGCACTAAAACATACTAAAACGTAATAAAATATAACTAAAAATACTATGATAATGCTATGAAAAAGAGTATAAGATATTCACTTATATGAAGTCGGGGCAGCAAAATTAATAGTATTTAATAACTCTCAAGTAATAAATTCTCAAATAAATGGGGCTTACCAAGCTAAAGATCTCAGCATGAAGAAGTACTTGGAAGAAACACGGGAAGAATTTGCTCAATTCCAAGAAGTAGAGATCCAACGTATAACTCAGGAGTCCAATGCCCGAGTTGATTCCCACTCCAAACTGGCCAGTACCAAGCCAGGAGGCAATAAGGAGTTTGATCCAGAAAACTCTCCACACATCATCAGTAACCAAGGAAGTCGACAAGTTGGGCACATGAACTATCTCTAATCTAAATTTAGGCTGGATGGCCCCTATTATCGAATATCTCAAATTCGATATTGTCCCCAAGCAAGAAAGGGAATCAAGGAGGCTCATAAGGGAAGCATAGAAATGCACCTTAGTTTACAACGTCCTCTATAGAAAGGGAGTATCTACACCCTTACTAAAGTGTGTCCTGACTTACAAGACTAGTGAGGTCCCAGAGGGAAACCACAGCGGTATCTGTAGAAATCACCTAGGAGCATGGTCATTAGCTAAAAAAGTGATCCGAGCTGGTTTCTTTTAGCCGACCTTAAAAAAAGAGGCAGCCAACTTCGTAAAAAAAGTATCCGCCTTGCCAAAATGATGCTAACTTCTACATGGCACCTTCAGAAGAACTCATTAGCGTCACTTCACCTTGGCCATATGCAAAACGGGGTCTAAATCTACTCGGACGGTTTTCTCTAGTACCCGGACAAGTAAAATACCTAACACTTGGGATTGAATACTTTGCTAAGTGGATAGAGGCAGAGCACCTAGCTACTATCACGGTCCAAAGAAATCAGAAATTTCTCTATAAGAACATTTTTACCTAGTTTGAAGTTTCACACTCCATTACTACAGACAATGGAACTCAATTTACCGACTCAGCATTTAGAAGGTTGGTGGCAAGCCTTAAAATCAAGCAGCGATTCATATTGGTAGAGCAACCCCAAGCCAATGGACAAGTAGAAGCTGCTAATAAAGTCATATTAGCTGGACTCAAGTGCCGACTAAAAGACGCAAAGGGTGCGTTGGCCGAAGAGCTCTCTGATGAGCGGATAATTTATACGCTTTTTGGCATTATTTTTAGTATGTTTTTAGTAGGATCTAGTTACTTTTAGGGATGTTTTCATTAGTTTTTATGTTAAATTCACATTTCTAGACTTTACTATGAGTTTGTGTGTTTTTCTATGATTTCAGGTATTTTCTGGCTGAAATTGAGGGACTTGAGCAAAAATCAGATTCAGAGGTTGAAGAAGGACTGCTGATGCTGTTGGATTCTGACCTCCCTGCACTCAAAGTAGATTTTCTGGAGCTACGGAACTCAAAATGGCGCGCTTCTAATTGCGTTGGAAAGTAGACATCCTGGGCTTTCCATCAATGTATAATAGTCCATACTTTGGCCGAGTTTAGATGACGTAAAAGGGCGTTGAACGCCAGTTCTATGCTGCTGTCTGGAGTTAAACGCCAGAAACAAGTCACAAACCAGAGTTGAACGCCAGAAATACGTTACAACCTGGCGTTCAACTCCAGAAAGAGCCTCTGCATGTGTAACATTCAAGCTCAGCCCAAGCACACACCAAGTGGGCCCCGGAAGTGGATTTATGCATCAATTACTTACTTCTATAAACCCTAGTAACTAGTTTAGTATAAATAGGACTTTTTACTATTGCATTAGACAACCTGGATTGTATTTTTGATCCTGTGATCTTGTTTTGGGGGCTGGCCATTCGGCCATGCCTGGACCTTTCACTTATGTATTTTCAACGGTAGAGTTTCTGCACTCCATAGATTAAGGTGTGGAGCTCTGCTGTTCCTCAAAGATTAATGCAAAGTACTACTGTTTTTCTATTCAATTCAACTTATTCCGCTTCTAAGATATTTATTCGCACTTCAACCTGAATGTGATGAACGTGACAATCATCATCATTCCCTATGAACGCGTGCCTGATAACCACTTCCGTTCTACCTTAGATTGAATGAGTATCTCTTGGATCTCTTAATCAGAATCCTCGTGGTATAAGCTAGATTGATGGCGGCATTCATGAGAATCCGAAAAGTCTAAACCTTGTCTGTGGTATTCCGAGTAGGATTCTGGGATTGAATGACTGTGACGAACTTCAAAATCGCGAGTGCTGGGCGTAGTGACAGACGCAAAAGGAGGGTGAATCCTATTCCAGTATGATTGAGAACCTCAGATGATTAGCCATGCTGTGACAGAGCATTTGGACCATTTTCACAAGAGGATAGGATGCAGCCATTGGCAAGGGTGATGCCTCCAGACGATTAGCCATACAATGACAGCGCATCAGACCATTTTTCAGAGAGGATTAAAAGTAGCCATTGACAACGGTGATGTCCTTACATAAAGCCATCCATGGAAAGGAGTAAGACTGATTGGATGAAGACAGCAGGAAAGCAGAGGTTCAGAGGAACGAAAGCATTTCTATACACTTATCTGAAATTCTCACCAATGAATTACATAAGTATTTCTATCCTTATTTTATTATTTAATTTTGAAAACTCCATAACTATTTTATATCCGCCTGACTGAGATTTACAAGGTGACTATAGCTTGCTTCATACCAACAATCTCCGTGGGATCGACCCTTACTCACGTAAGGTTTATTACTTGGATGACCCAGTGCACTTGCTGGTTAGTTGTATCGAAGTTGTGAATGAAAAACGATTTATTAAGACGTGCGTACAGAGTTT
>NC_029785.2:26474205-26477203 GCF_000816755.2 Arachis ipaensis
AAAAAAAATCATAAAATCATAAAAATCAAAAAAATATTTTGTATTTCTTGTTTGAGTCTTGAGTCAGATTTAAAGTTTGGTGTCAATTGTATGTTCATCTTGCATTTTTTGAAAAATTCATGCATTCATGGTGTTCTTCATGATCTTCAAGTTGTTCTTGGTAAGTCTTCTTGTTTGATCTTGATGTTTTCTTGTTATGCATCTTTTCTTGTTTTTCATGTGCATTTTTGCATTCATAGTGTCTAAACATGAAAGATTTCTAAGTTTGGTGTCTTGCATGTTTTCTTTGCATATAAAAATTTTCAAAAATAAGTCTTGATATTCATCATGACATTCAAAGTGTTCTTGGTGTTCATCTTGACATTCATAGTGTTCTTGCATTCATCACATACTTTGATCCATAACTTTCATGCATTGCATCATTTTTCATGTTTTTCTCTCTCATCATAAAATTCAAAAATAAAAAAAAATCTTCTCCTTTTTCTTCTCTTAAAATTTTGAAAATTAGATTTGACTTCTTCAAAAATTTTAAAAATCTAGTTGTTTTCATGAGTCAAATCAAATTTTCAATTTGAAAATCTTATCTTTTTCAAAATCTTTTTCAAAAATAAAATCTTTTTCAATTTTCTTAGCTATTTTCGAAAATTTTAAAAATATTTTTCAAAAATCTTTTTCTTATCTTTACCTCATAATTTTCGAAAATAACATCATCAATTAATGTTTTGATTCAAAAATTTCAAGTTTGTTACTTACTTGTTAAGAAAGATTCAAACTTTAAGTTCTAGAATCATATCTTGTGATTTCTTGTGAATCAAGTCATTAATTGTGATTTTAAAAATCAAATCTTTTTCAAAACTAATTTCAATCATATCTTTTCAAAAATATCTTCTTATCTTATCTTTTTCAAAAATTTGATTTCAAAATATCTTTTATAACTTCCTAACTTCAATTGATTTTCAAATTTGTTTCAACTAACTAACTAACTTTTTGTTTGTTTCTTATCTTTTTCAAAACTACCTAACTAACTCTCTCTCTCTAATTTTCGAAAATATCTTCCCTCTTTTTCAAAATTTCTTTTTAATTAACTAATTATTTTAATTTTTTATTTTAATTTTCGAAAATTACTAATTTCAAAACTATTTTCGAAAATCACTAACCCTTTTTCAAAAATAATTTTCGAAAATCCTTCTCCCTCATCTCCTTCTAATTATTTATTCATCTACTAACACTTCTCTTCATCTCACATCACTGCTCCTATCCTTACCCTTGTGTTTGGATTCTTCATTCTTCTTCACCCCTATTCATTTTCTTCTTCTACTAACAATAAGGAACCTCTTTACTGTGACATAGAGGATTCCTCTTCTTTGTTTTGTTCTCTTCTCTTTCTTATGAGCAGGAACAAGGAAAAAGGCATTCTTGTTGAAGCTGATCCAGAACCTAAAAGGACTCTGAAGAGGAAACTAAGAGAAGCTAAATTACAACAATCCAGAGACAACCTTATTGAAAATTTCGAACAAGTAAAGGAGATGGCAGCCGAACCCAACAACAACAATGCAAGGAGAATACTTGGTGACTTTACTGCACCAAATTCCAATTTACATGGAAGAAGCATCTCCATTTCTGCCATTGGAGCAAACAACTTTGAGCTGAAACCTCAATTAGTTTCTCTGATACAGCAGAACTGCAAGTTTCATGGACTTCCATCTGAAGATCCTTTTCAGTTCTTAACTGAATTCTTGCAGATATATGATACTGTTAAGACTAATGGAGTAGATCCTGAAATCTACAGGCTCATGCTTTTCCCTTTTGCTGTAAGAGACAGAGCTAGAATATGGTTGGACTTTCAACCTAAGGATAGCCTGAACTCTTGGGATAAGCTGGTCAAGGCTTTCTTAGCCAAGTTCTTTCCTCCTCAAAAGCTGAGTAAACTTAGAGTGGATGTTCAAACCTTCAGACAGAAAGAAGGTGAATCCCTCTATGAAGCTTGGGAGAGATACAAAGAATTGACCAAAAAGTGTCCTTCTGACATGCTTTCAGAATGGACCATCCTGGATATATTCTATGATGGTCTGTCTGAATTAGCTAAAATGTCATTAGATACTTCTGCAGGTGGATCCATTCACCTAAAGAAAACGCCTGCAGAAGCTCAAGAACTCATTGACATGGTTGCTAATAACCAGTTCATGTACACTTCTGAGAGGAATCCTGTGAGTAATGGGACGCCTCAGAATAAAATATTGACTCAGCAAGTCAATATGATTTCTCAGAGTCTGAATGGAATGCAAGCTGCATCCAACAGTATTCAAGAGGCATCTTTTGAAGAAGAAGCTTATGATCCTGAGAACCCTGCAATAGTAGAGGTGAATTATATGAGTGAACCTTATGGAAACACCTATAATCCATCATGGAGAAATCATCCAAATTTCTCATGGAAGGATCAAAAGCCTCAACAAGGTTTTAATAATGGTGGAAGAAATAGGTTTAACAATAGTAAACCTTTTCCATCATCCACTCAGCAACAGACAGAGAACTCTGAACAAAATATCTCTAATTTAGCAAACTTAGTCTCTGATCTATCTAAGGCCACTGTGAGTTTCATGAATGAAACAAGGTCCTCCATTAGAAATTTGGAAGCACAAGTGGGCTAACTGAGTAAAAGGATCACTGAAATCCCTCCTAGTACTCTCCCAATCAATACAGAAGAAAACCCAAAAGGAGAGTGCAAGGCCATTGAATTGATCACCATGGCCGAACCTGTAAGGGGAGGAGAGGACGTGAATCCCAGTGAGGAAGACCTCCTGGGACGTCCAGTGATCAATAAGGAGCTTCCCTCTGAGGAACCAAAGGAATCTGAGACTCATCTAGAGACTATAGAGATTCCATTAAACCTCCTCATGCCATTCATGAGCTCTGATGAGTATTCCTCTTCTGAAGAGAATGAGGATGTTACTGAAGAGCAAGCTGCCAAGTTTCTTGGTGCAATCATGAAGCTGAATGC
>NC_029785.2:26477297-26483081 GCF_000816755.2 Arachis ipaensis
ATGGAGAGGAAGCATAAAAAGCTTCTCTCAAAACAGAGTCAACCAGAGCCCCCACAGTCAAACTCTAAGTTTGGTGTTGGGAGGCCACAATCAAACTCTAAGTTTGGTGTTGAACTCCCATATCCAAACTCTAAGTTTGGTGTTGGGGAGTCTCAACAATGCTCTGAACATCTGTGAGGCTCCATAAGAGCCCACTGTCAAGCTATTGACATTAAAGAAGTACTTGTTGGGAGGCAACCCAATTTTTATCTAATTATATTTTTATTGGTTATATGTCTTTATAGGTTCATGATCATGTGGAGTCACAAAATAATTATAAAAATTGAAAACAGAATCAAAAATAGCAGAAAAAAATCACACCCTGGAGGAAGACCTTACTGGCATTTAAACGCCAGTAAGAAGCACCTGGCTGGCGTTCAACGCCAGAACAGAGCATGGTTCTGGCGCTGAACACCCAAAATGGGCAGCATCTGGGCGTTTGAATGCCAGAATTGCACCCTGGAGAAGAGCTAGCGCTGAACGCCCAAAACAAGCATGGTTCTGGCGTTCAACGCCAGAAATGGGCAACAAATGGGCGTTCAACGCCCAGAACAAGCACCAATCTGGCGCTGAACGCCCAGAGTTGTGTGCAAGGGCATTTTGCATTCCTAATTTGGTGCAAGGTTGTAAATCCTTGAACACCTCAGGATCTGTGGACCCCACAGGATCACCACCTACCTCCACTCACTTCTTCTCACCCCTTTTTCACACAATTCCATAAACACTCTTCCCCAAAACTCTTCACCAATCACCTCAATCTCTCTTCCCTATCACCACTTCACCACTCACATCCATCCACTCTTCCCCATAAACCTACCTCATAAACTCCACCTACCTTCAAAATTCAAAATCAATTTCCCACCCAAACCCACCCTATATGGCCAAAATTAACCCCCCTCCCTTCCCTATATATAGCCCTCCATTCTTCCTCATTTTCACACAACACAACCCTCTCTTCCCCTTCTTGGCCGAAACAACTCTCTCTCTCCCTCTTCTCCATTTCTTCTTCTTCTTCATCTATTCTTTCTTCTCTTGCTCGAGGGCGAGCAATATTTTAAGTTTGGTGTGGTAAAAGCATAAGCTTTTTGTTTTTCCATTACCATTGATGGCACCCAAGACCAGAGAATCCTCTAGAAAAGGGAAAGGGAAGACAAAAGCTTCCACCTCCGAGTCATGGGAGATGGAAAGATTCATCTCCAAAGCTCATCAAGACCACTTCTATGATGTTGTGGCCAAGAAGAAGGTGATCCCTGAGGTCCCTTTCAAACTCAAGAGAAATGAGTATCCGGAGTTCCAACATGAGATCCATAGAAGAGGTTGGGAAGTTCTAACAAACCCCATCCAACAAGTCGGCATCCTAATGGTTCAAGAGTTCTATGCCAACGCATGGATCACTAGGAACCATGATCAAAGTAAGAACCCGGACCCAAAGAATTATCTCACCATGGTTCGGGGGAAATACTTAGATTTTAGTCCGGAAAATGTAAGGTTAGCGTTTAACTTGCCTATGATGCAAGGAGATGCACGCCCCTACACTAGAAGGGTCAACTTTAATCAAAGGTTGGACCAAGTCCTCATGGACATATGTGTGGAAGGAGCTCAATGGAAGATTGACTCCAAAGGCAAGCCGGTTCAACTAAGAAGGCTGGACCTCAAGCCTGTAGCTAGAGGATGGTTAGAGTTCATCCAACGCTCCATCATCCCCACTAGCAACCGATCTGAAGTTACTGTGGATCGGGCCATCATGATCCATAGCATCATGATTGGAGAGGAAGTAGAAGTTCATGAAGTCATCTCCCTTGAACTCTACAAAATAGCCGAAAAGCTCTCTCCTGGGGCAAGGCTAGCTCTTCCTCATCTTATTTGCCATCTATGTTACTCAGCTGGAGCTTCCATAGAAGGAGACATTCCCGTTGAGGAAGAGAAGCCCATCACTAAGAAAAGGATGGAGCAAGCAAGAGAGCCCATTCATGGATCTCAAGAGGCGCATGAAGCTCATCACCATGAGATCCCGGAGATGCCTCAAATGCATTTTCCTCCACAAAACTATTGGGAGCAAATCAACACCTCCCTAGGAGAATTAAGTTCCAACATGGGACAATTAAGGGTGGAACATCAAAAGCACTCCATCATCCTTCATGAAATAAGAGAAGATCAAAAAGTAATGAGGGAGGAGCAACAAAGACAAGGAAGAGACATAGAAGAGCTCAAGGACATCATTGGTTCCTCAAGAAGGAAACGCCACCATCACTAAGCTGGACTCACTCCTTGTTCTTACTTTCTCTGTTTTTCGTTTTCTATGTTAAGTGCTTATCCATGTTTGTGTCTTCATTACATGATCATTAGTATTTAGTAACTTCATCTTAAGGTTATGAATGTCCTATGAATCCATCACCTCTCTTAAATGAAAATTGTTTTAATTCAAAAGAACAAGAAGTACATGAGTTTCGGAGCTCTGCTGTTCTTCATGGATTAATGCAAAGTACTACTGTTTTTCTATTCAATTCAACTTATTCTGCTTCTAAGATATTCATTCGCACTTCAACCTGAACGTGATGAACGTGACAATCATCATCATTCCCTATAAACGCGTGCCTGACAACCACTTCCGTTCTACCTTGGATTGAATGAGTATCTCTTGGATCTCTTAATCAGAATCCTCGTGGTATAAGCTAGATTGATGGCGGCATTCATGAGAATCCGGAAAGTCTAAACCTTGTCTATGGTATTCCGAGTAGGATTCTGGGATTGAATGACTGTGACGAACTTCAAACTCGCGAGTGCTGGGCGTAGTGACAGACGCAAAAGGAGGGTGAATCCTATTCCAGTATGATCGAGAACCTCAGATGATTAGCCATGCTGTGACAGAGCATTTGGACCATTTTCACAAGAGGATAGGATGCTGCCATTGGCAAGGGTGATGCCTCCAGACGATTAGCCATGCACTGACAGCGCATCGGACCATTTTCCAGAGAGGATTAAAAGTAGCCATTGACAACGGTGATGTCCTTACATAAAGCCAGCCATGGAAAGGAGTAAGACTGATTGGATGAAGACAGCAGGAAAGCAGAGGTTCAGAGGAACGAAAGCATCTCTATACACTTATCTGAAATTCTCACCAATGAATTACATAAATATTTCTATCCTTATTTTATTATTTAATTTTGAAAACTCCATAACTATTTTATATCCGCCTGACTGAGATTTACAAGGTGACTATAGCTTGCTTCATACCAACAATCTCCGTGGGATCGACCCTTACTCACGTAAGGTTTATTACTTGGACGACCCAGTGCACTTGCTGGTTAGTTGTATCGAAGTTGTGAATGAAAAATGATTTATTAAGACGTGCGTACAGAGTTTCTGGTGCCGTTGCCTGAGATCACAATTTCGTGCACCACTCTCCCAAGTCTCGTGGGCATACCAGACAACCCCCCAGTCAACAACTGAATCTCCTTTCTGACTTGCCTATGACATAGAGGCCATGATTCCCATAGAGATCAACGAAGAATTCCCAAGGGTTAGATTCTACGATGACGCAGGAAATGTCTGAGCTCAAAGGAAGGAACTCGATCTCCTCCCAGTAGTCCGAGAATAAGCTCGGACAAAGGAGGAAGCATTAAAGCAAAGAATGGCCTTAAGTTACAATAAGAAAGTCATTAAAAGAATCTTCGCCACAAACGACCTCATACTAATCCAAAATGACATATGAATACAGAAGTTGGGCGAAGGAATGTTGGCTGCAAACTGGAGAGGACCTTACAAGATTAAAGTATCCGACCTATAGGGAAACGAGCTCCCATGGTCAGGGCACGCATGTAACTTAAAAAGATACTACAGCTAGAAAGTGCACCTTGCTCCCTGGTGTACTCATTTTCCTGATTTAATGGGTTTTTTTCTTGAAAAAGGGTTTTTTTGAAGGGGGTTTTAACAAGGCACCATATCAAGGGATAGGAGTTAATATTCGAAAAACTCTTAGTAGCAGGATAGCTTATGTACATCATTTTTTCACTAATGATAATCAAATTATTCAATTATTTGTTCTACTAACATGCACTAATTTAAGCTCAAAAAAGTGCAAAAATCATTGCTCGACCTAGTTGATTGGCAAGATGAAGCGACAAAGTCCAAATTAGTGTAAGAAGTTATATAAGCAGATCGTGGTCTGACCTCATTAAAACTACTTTAAAAAGTCAGTGAAAGAGATAAGCCTAAAATAATTCGCAGAAGTAACTTAATGAAATCGACTACTTAAAAGTCGGTACTTAACTAAATAAATTTCCCGACTAAGGGGAATACATAGTCTCAACTTGAAAAGATGGTCGAATCAAGTGTCCGACCTACATCGGCCGACTCCCCAAAAATAAAATATTTGATCTCGTAAAAACTCGTCCAAGTCGGTTTCGAAAGAGAATCACCAAAGTAACTTATCAAAATTTTTACTAAGTTACAGAACTACAAAAACAGCTATGCCAACTAAGGCAATCCAAGAAAGGATGTTAAAAGGACATTCATTCATTTAAAGACAACCAAAAATCAAAATAGTAGAAAATATTTTTAAAATAGCAACATAAAAGAAAAAATTTTTCAAACTACAGCTATTACAAGGTAAATTATTCACAAAGACCCACAAGTCGGACCATCAAATATTCTGAAAATGAAATTATAGAGGAAAATCCTGCTCACCAGAAGCCATGTTAGAGGTCTCTTCATGTTGGGCTAAAGAAGTCAAGCGTGTCTTGTCAAGTTAATTCAAGAGGGGCTCGTCCTCCATCCGAGTTGGAAAGCTCTGGGAAGCTCCCTCAACTCAGACCTCTGAAGTCTTTGGTTCAGGTATAGGAGTATCTTCCTCATCTTCAAGAGGAAGGATAATCTTCTCATCAATCATGACCATGTCGGGATTAATAAGGGAGAGGTGCACCCCAGGAGCTACAACTCGGAACCATGCCTTCAAGTTTTCAACTAGCTCATCCATCCCCTGGTAGATAGTTTCCTTTAGATCAGTTGATGAGCGGATAATTTATACTCTTTTTGGCACTGTTTTTAGTATGTTTTTAGTATATTTTAGTTAGCTTTTATTATATTTTTATTAGTTTTTATTTAAAATTCACTTTTCTGGACTTTACTATGAGTTTGTGTATTTTCTGTGATTTCAAGTATTTTCTGGCTGAAATTGAGGGACCTGAGCAAAAATATGATTCAGAGGCTGAAAAGGACTACAGATGCTGTTGGATTCTGACCTCCCTGCACTCGAAGTGGATTTCCTGGAGCTACAGAAGTCCAATTGGCGTGCTCTCAATTGCGTTGGAAATTAGACATCCTGGGCTTTCCAGCAATATATAATAGTCCATACTTTGCCCAAGATTTGATGGCCCAAACCGGCGTTCCAAGTCAGCTTAAGAATTCTAGCGTCAAAACGCCAGAACTGGCACAAAAGCTGGAGTTAAACGCCCAAACTGGCACAAAAGCTGGCGTTTAACTCCAAGAAAAGTCTCTACATGTGAAAGCTTCAATACTCAGTCCAAGAACACACCAAGTGGGCCCGGAAGAAGATTTCTACATTAATTACTTATTTCTGTAAACCCTAGGCTACTAGTTCTCTATAAATAGGACCTTTTACTATTGTATTTTCATCTTGGTTCTTCTGGTTCCCTCTCTGGGGCCGAAGCCAATGACCACCATTATCACTTTTGTATTTTCAACGGTGGAGTTTCTACACACCATAGATTAAGGTGTGGAGCTCTG
>NC_029785.2:26483168-26532005 GCF_000816755.2 Arachis ipaensis
TGAAGGGATGACTGTGACGAGCTTCAAACTGGTGAGTGTTGGGCGTGTGACAGACGCAAAAGGATCAATGGATCCTATTCCAACATGATCGAGAACCGACAGATGATTAGCCGTGCGGTGACAGTATGCGTAGAACATTTTCACTGAGAGGACGGGAAGTAGCCATTGACAACGGTGATACCCAACATAAAGCTTGCCATGGAAGGGAGTATGAATGATTGGAAGAAGGCAATGGGAAAGCAGAGGTTCAGGAGGAACAAAGCATCTTCATACGCTTATCTGAAATTCTCACCAATGAATTACATAAGTATCTCTATCTTTATTTTATGTTTTATTCATCTTTTAATTATCAATCCTCCATAACCATTTGAATCTGCCTGACTGAGATTTACTAGATGACCATAGCTTGCTTCAAGCCGACAATCTCCGTGGGATCGACCCTTACTCGCGTAAGGTTTATTACTTGGACGACCCAGTGCACTTGCTGGTTAGTTGTGCGGAGTTGTGATAAAGAGTTGAGATTACAATTGTGCGTACCAAGTTGTTGGCGCTATTGATGATCACAATTTCGTGCACCAAGTTTTTGGCGCCGTTGCCGGGGATTGTTCGAGTTTGGACAACTGACGGTTCATCTTATTGCTTAGATTAGGTTATTTTATTTTATTTTATTCTTCAAGACTTTTAAGAATGAATTCTAGAGTTTCAGATGATAATTTTATCATCACAAAAGCTAGTTGATTCCTATCAATTTAGCTGTTGTATATCTGCTGAAGCTTGGATAGCCATGTCTAATCTTTTTAGACTGAAGCTTTAGACTAACATTGCATGATTCCTGGAAATTTTTATTAAGAGTTTTGAATTCCTTTATTTTCTTTTCCATATAATTTTCGAAAAATCACAACAAAATTTTATAAAATCATAAAAATAAAAATATTTTATGTTTCTTGTTTAAGTCTAATATCAATTTTTAAGTTTGGTGTCAATTCCATGTCTTTATTCTTCTTGCATTTTTTGAATATATATGTTCTTCATTGATCTTCAAGTTATTCTTGATGATTTCCTTGCTCTGATCTTTGAATTATCTTGCTTTGAGTCTTTTGTTGTTTCTTCTATGCATTTTCAAATTGTTATAGTCCTTAGTATACAAACTTCTAAGTTTGGTGTCTTGCATGCATTGTTTATTTGATCTTAGTTGCATTTTTTATTGTTTCTCATCATTAAAAATTCAAAAATATTTTCAAAATTGTGTCTTTTCAAGTCAATAATACAGAGAATTGAAGATTCAGAACATTCAGTAGAGGAATTAAACAGAAAAAGCTGAGCGTTCAAAACACCCAGTGAAGAAGGAAAACTGGCGTTTAAACGCCCTGGCTGGGCGTTTAACGCCCAAAAAGGTAGCATTTTGGGCGTTTAACGCCAGGAGGACACTAGAGGGAAGATTTTGTTTTTAATTCAAATTTTTTTTCAAATCTTCATAATTTTTCAAAATCAAATCTTTTTCAAATCATATCTTTTCAATCATATCTTTTCAAAATCAATTTCTTTTCAATTTCTTTTATTTATTACTATTTTCGAAAATCCTTGCTACAATTAATAATTTAATTCAAAATTTTCTAGTTGTTACTTGCCTATTAAGAAAGGATCAAAAGTTTTAATTCTAGAATCATATCTTCTAATTTCTTGTTAGTCAAGTAATCAACTTTAATTTTAAAACTTTCTCTTTTTAATTTGATTTTCAATCATATCTTCTCAATCATATCTTTTCAATTACATCTTTTTCAAAATTAAGTTTCAATCATATCTTTTTTATTTATAATTTCAAAATCTTTTTCAAAAATCACTTAATTTCTTTCCCAATCTTAATTTTCGAAAAACCTTTACCAAATTCTCAAAATTTCTTTTAATTATTTCAAAATCTTTTACTTTAATTTCGAAAATTCTTCCCCTCTTCTCACATCCTTCTATTTATGGACTAACACTCCTCCACTATCAACAATTCGAACTCTATCCCGCTTGATAAGTTCAAATTATTCTCTTTCTACCTCCTCCTTCTATTTTTCTTTTCCTCTGACACCTCAAGGAATCTCTATACTTTGACATAGAGGATTCCATACTTTCTTCTTCTCTCTTTCATATGAGCAGGAGTAAGGACAAAGACATTCTGGTTGAGGCTGATCCTAAACCCGAAAGGAACTTGAAGAGAAAGCTGAGAGAAGCTAAAGTACAACTCTCTGTAGAGGACCTAACAGAGCTTTTCAAACAAGAAGAAGCCATGGCAGCCGAAAACACCAACAATACAAGGAAGGTGCTTAGTGACTTTACTGCACCTACTCCTAACTTCTATGGGAGAAGCATCTCTATCCCTGCCATTGGACCAAATAATTTTGAGCTTAAGCCTCAATTAGTTTCTCTAATGCAACAGAATTGCAAGTTTCATGGACTTCCATTGGAAGATCCTCATCAATTCTTAGCTGAATTCTTGCAAATCTGTGACACTGTCAAGACTAATGGGGTTGATCCCGAGGTCTACAAGCTTATGCTTTTTCCCTTTTCTGTAAGAGACAGAGCTAGAACATGGTTGGATTCACAACCTAAAGAAAACCTGAACTCTTGGAAAAAGCTAGTTAATGCCTTCTTGGCAAAGTTTTTTCCACCTCAAAAATTGAGCAAGCTTAGAGTGGAAGTCCAAACCTTCAGACAGAAGGAAGGTGAATCCCTCTATGAAGCATGGGAAAGATACAAGCAATTGATCAGAAGGTGTCCTTCTGACATGCTTTCAGAATGGAGCATCATAGGTATCTTCTATGATGGTCTGTCTGAACTGTCCAAAATGTCATTGGACAACTCTGCTGGAGGATCTCTTCATCTGAAGAAGACGCCTGCAGAAGCTCAGGAACTCATTGAAATGGTTGCAAATAACCAATTCATGTACACCTCTGAAAGGAATCCTGTGAATAATGGGACAAATCAGAAGAAAGGAGTTCTTGAGATTGATACTCTGAATACCATACTGGCTCAGAATAAAATATTGACTCAACAAGTCAATATGATTTCTCAGAGTTTGTCTGGAATACAAGCAGCAACAGGCAGTACCAAAGAAGCTTCATTTGAAGAAGAAGCTTATGATCCTGAGAACCCAGCAATGGAAGAGGTGAATTACATGGGAGATTCCTATGGAAACACTTACAATCCTTCATGGAGAAATCATCCAAATCTCTCATGGAAGGACCAACAGAGGCCTCAACAAGGCTTCAATAACAATAATGGTGGAAGAAACAGGTTTAGCAATAACAAGCCTTTTCCATCATCTTCTCAGCAACAGACAGAGAATTCTAAGCAGAGCCACTCTGACTTAGCAACTGTAGTCTCTGATCTAATTAAAACCACTCAAAGTTTCATGACTGAAACAAGGTCCTCCATTAGAAATTTGGAGGCACAAGTAGGTCAGCTGAGTAAGAAAGTTACTGAACTCCCTCCTAGTACTCTTCCAAGCAATACAGAAGAGAGTCCAAAAGGAGAGTGCAAGGCCATCAACATGACCCACACGGCCGAACTTGGAGAGGAGGAAGAGGCAGTGATCTCCACTGAGGAAGATCTCACTGGATGTCCACTGACCTCCAAGGAGTTCCCTCATAAGGAACCATGGGAATCTGAGGCTCACACTGAGACCATAGAGATTCCATTGAATTTACTTTTGCCATTCATGAGCTCTGATGAGTATTCTTCCTCTGAAGAGGATGAAGATGTTACTGAAGAGAAAGTTGCTAAGTACCTTGGAGCAATATCATGAAGCTAAACGCCAAGTTATTTGGTAATGAGACTTGGGAGAATGAACCTTCATTGCTCACTAAAGAAATGGATGACTTGACTAGGCAGAAATTACCTCTGAAGAGACAAAATCCTGGAAAGTTCTCAATACCTTGTACCATAAGTACCATGACCTTTGAGAAGGCTCTGTGTGACCTAGGGTCAAGCATAAACCTCATGCCTCTCTCTATAATGGAGAAGCTAGGGATCATTGAGGTACAAGTTGCAAGAATCTCACTAGAGATGGCAGACAATTCAAGGAAACAAGCTTATGGACTTGTAGAGGATGTCTTGGTAAAGGTTGAAGACCACTACATCCCTGCTGATTTCATAATCCTAGAGACTGGGAAGTATATGGATGAATCCATCATCTTTGGTAGACCCTTCCTAGCCACAGCAAAAGCTGTGATTGATGTAGACAGAGGAGAATTAGTCCTTCAAGTGAATGAGGACTCCCTTGTGTTTAAGGCTCAAGGATCTCCCTCTGTAACCATGGAGAGGAAGCATGAAAAGCTTCTCTCAATACAGAGTCAAACAAAATCCCTACATTCAAACTCTAAGTTTGGTGTTGGGAGACCACAACCAAACTCTAAGTTTGGTGTTGAGAGGCCATTATCATGCTCTGAGTATCTGTGAGGCTCCATGAGAGCCCACTGTCAAGCTACTGACATTAAAGAAGCGCTTGTTGGGAAGCAACCCAATTTTATTTATTCTCCATTGTTATTTTATATTTTCTGTAGGTTGATGATCATGTGAAGTCACAAAAACAATTGAAAAAGCAAAAACAGAAGGAAAAATAGTATTAAAAACAGAACACCATGGAGGAGAAACTTACTGGCGTTTAAACGCCAGTAAGGGCAGCAGAATGGGAGTTAAACGCCCAGTCTGGCACCATTCTGGGCGTTAAACACCAGAAATGGGCACCAGACTGGCGTTTAACGCCAGAAAAGAGCAAGAAGCTGGCGTTAAACGCCAGAAATGGGCACCAGACTGGCATTTAACGCTAGGATTGGCAGAAAGGGGCATTTTTGCACGCCACTTGGTGCAGGGATGAGATATCCTTGACACCTCAGGATCTGTGGACCCCACAGGATCCTCACCTACCCCACCTCTCTCTCTCTTCTTCAACTATTCACCAATCACCTCAATACCTCTTCCCCAAAAACCCCTCACCTATCAAATCCTACCATTCTCTTCACCACTCACATCCATCCTTCATAAAACCCCACCTACCTCACCATTCAAATTCAAACCACTTTCCCACCCAAACCCACCCATAATGGCCGAACCATACCCCCCTCTCCACTCCTATATAAACCCATCTTCACTCCTTCATTTTCACACAACATACACACTACTTCTCCCCCTTGGCCGAAACACTAAGCCCCCTCTATCTCCTCTATTTCTTCTTCTTCTACTCTCTTCTTTCTTCTTTTGCTCGAGGACGAGCAAACCTTCTAAGTTTGGTGTGGTAAAAGCGTTGCTTTTTATTTTTCTATAACCATTTATGGCACCTAAGGCCAGAGAAACCTCTAGAAAGAGGAAAGGAAAGGCAAAAGCTTCCACCTCCGAGTCATGGGAGATAGAGAGATTCATCTCAAGGGTGCACCAAGACCACTTCTATGAAATTGTGGCCAAGAAGAAGGTGATCCCTGAGGTCCCTTTCAAACTCAAAAAAGGGTGAATATCCGGAGATCCGACATGAGATTCGAAGAAGAGATTGGAAAGTTCTCACCAACCCCATTCAACAAGTCAGAATCTTAATGGTTTAAGAGTTCTATGCCAATGCATGGATCACCAAGAACCATAATCAAAGTGTGAACCCGAACCCAAAGGATTGGCTTACAATGGTTCGGGGAAAATGCTTAGATTTTAGTCCGGAGAATGTAAGGTTGGCATTCAACTTGCCCATGATGCAAGGAGATGCACACCCCTACACTAGAAGGGTCAACTTTGATCAAAGGTTGGACCAAGTCCTCATAGACATTTGTGAAGAGGGCGCTCAATGGAAGAGAGATTCAAGAGGGAAGCCGGTTCAACTAAGAAGGCATGACCTCAAGCCCGTGGCTAGGGGATGGTTGGAGTTTATCCAACGCTCAATCATTCACACTAGCAACTGGTCTGAAGTTACTATAGACCGAGCCATCATGATTCATAGCATCATGACTAGAGAGGAAGTAGAAGTTCATGAGATTATCTCCCAAGAACTCTACAAGGTGGCCGACAAGCCCTCTACCTTGGCAAGGTTAGCCTTCCCTCACCTCATTTGTCACCTCTGCAATTCAGCTGGAATTGACATAGAGGAAGACATCCTCATTGATGAGGATAAGCCCATCACTAAAAAAAGGATGGAGCAAATAAGAGAACCTCACCATGAGCATGAGGAAATTCCTCATCATGAAATCCCTGAGATACCTCAAGGGATGCATTTTCCTCCACAAAACTATTGGGAGCAAATCAACACCTCCCTAGGAGAATTAAGTTCCAACATGGGATAACTAAGGATGGAGCACCAAGAGCATTCTATCCTCCTCCATGAAATTAGAGAAGACCAAAGAACTATGAGAGAGGAGCAACAAAGGCAAGGAAGAGACATTGAGGAGCTCAAGCACTCCATAAGATCTTCAAGAGGAAGAACAAGCCGCCATCACTAAGGTGGACCCGTTCTTTAATTTTCTTGTTCTTTATTTTCTGTTTTTCAAAAATTATGCTTGATGTTTATTTATATGTGTCTTTATTACATGATCATTAGTGTCTAAGTGTCTATGCCTTAAAGCTATGAAAATGAATCCATCACATTTCTTAAATGGAAAATATTTTTAATTGAAAAAGAAAAAAAAGAAGAAGTGCATGAATTTCGAATTTTAAAACATTTTAATTATTTTGATGTGGTGGCAATACTTTTGTCTTTCTGAATGAATGCTTGAACAATGCATATTTTTGATATTGTTGATTCATGAATGTTAAAATTGTTGACTCTTGAAAGAATGATGGAAAATGAGAAATGTTATTTGATAATCTGAAAAATCATAAAATTGATTCTTGAAGCAAGAAAAAGCAGTGAAAAGCTTGCAGAAAAAAATATATGCAAAAAAAAAAGAAGAAAAAGAAAAAGCAAGCAGAAAAAGATAATAACCCTTTAAACCAAAAGGCAAGGGTAAAATAAAAAGGATCCAAGGCTTTGAGCATCAGTGGATAGGAGGGTCCACAGGAATAAAATCATGGCCTAAGCGGCTAAACCAAGCTGTCCCTAACCATGTGCTTGTGGCGTGAAGGTGTCAAGTGAAAACTTGAGACTGAGCAGTTAAAGTCATGGTCCAAAGCAAAAAGAGTGTGCTTAAGAGCCCTGGACACCTCTCACTGGGGACTTTAGCAAAGCTGAGTCACAATCTGAAAAAGTTCACCCAGATATGTGTCTATGGCATTTATGTATTCGGTGGTAACACTGGAAAGCAAAATGCTTAGGGTCACGGCCAAGACACATAAAGTAGATGTGTTCAAGAATCAACATACTTAACTAGGAGAATCAATAACACTATCAGGATTCTGAGTTCCTATAGAAGCCAATCATTCTGAACTTCAAAGGATAAAGTGAGATGCCAAAACTGTTCAGAGGCAAAAAGCTAAAAGCCCCGCTCATCTAATTAATACTGACCTTCATAGATATTTTTGGAATTCATTATATATTCTCTTCTTTTTATCCTATTTGATTTTCAGTTGCTTGGGGACAGGCAACAATTTAAGTTTAGTGTTGTGATGAGCGGATAATTTATATGCTTTTTGGCACTATTTTTAGTATGTTTTTAGTATATTTTAGTTAGCTTTTATTATATTTTTATTAGTTTTTATTTAAAATTCACTTTTCTAGACTTTACTATGAGTTTGTGTGTTTTTCTGTGATTTCAAGTATTTTCTGGCTGAAATTGAGGGACCTGAGCAAAAATCTGATTCAGAGGCTGAAAAAGGACTGCAGATGTTGTTGGATTCTGACCTCTCTGCACTCGAAGTAGATTTCCTGGAGCTACAGAAGCTCAATTGGCGCGCTCTCAATTGAGTTGGAAATTAGACATCCTGGACTTTCCAGCAATATATAATAGTCCATACTTTGCCCAAAATTTGATGGCCCAAACCGGCGTTCCAAGTCAGCTTAAGAATTATAGCGTCAAAATGCCAGAACTGGCACAAAAGCTGGAGTTAAACGCCCAAACTGGCACAAAAGCTGGCGTTTAACTCCAAGAAAAGTCTCTACATGTGAAAGCTTTAATGCTCAGCCCAATCACACACTAAGTGATCCCGGAAGAAGATTTCTGCATTAATTACTTATTTCTGTAAACCCTAGGCTACTAGTTTTCTATAAATAGGACCTTTTACTATTATATTTTCACTTTGGTTCTTCTGGTTCCTCTCTGGGGCCGAAGCCAATGACCACCATTATCACTTTTGTATTTTCAATGGTGAAGTTTCTACACACCATAGATTAAGGTGTGGAGCTCTGCCGTTCTTCATGAATTAATGCAAAGTACTACTGTTTTTCTATTCAATTCACGCCTACTTCTTCTCTAAGATATTCATTCGCACTCAAGAACATGATGAATGTGATGATTATGTGACACTCATCACCATTCTCACCTATGAACGCGTGTCTGACAACCACTTTCGTTCTACATGCAAAAAGCTTGAATGTGTATCTCTTGGGTTTCTAATATAAGATTAGAACCTTCGTGGTATAGGCTAGAATTATTGGCGGCCATTCCTGAGATCCAGAACGTCTAAACCTTGTCTGTGGTATTCTGAGTAGGATCTGTGAAGGGATGAATGTGACGAGCTTCAAACTCGCAAGTGTTGGGCGTGTGAGAGACGCAAAAGGATCAATGGATCCTATTCCAACATGATCGAGAACCGACAGATGATTAGCCGTGCGGTGACAGTGTGCGTAGAACATTTTCACTGAGAGGACGAGAAGTAGCCATTGACAACGGTGATGCCCAACATAAAGCATGCCATGGAAGGGAGTATGAATGATTGGAAGAAAGCAATGGGAAAGCAGAGGTTCAGGAGGAACAAAGCATCTTCATACGCTTATCTGAAATTCTCACCAATGAATTACATAAGTATCTCTATCTTTATTTTATGTTTTATTCATCTTTTAATTATCAATCCTCCATAACCATTTGAATCCGCTTGACTGAGATTTACTAGATGACCATAGCTTGCTTCAAGCCGACAATCTCCTTGGGATCGACCCTTACTCGCGTAAGGTTTATTACTTGGATGACCCAATACACTTGCTGGTTAGTTGTGCGGAGTTGTGATAAAGAGTTGAGATTACAATTGTGCGTACCAAGTTGTTGGCACCATTGATGATCACAATTTCGTGCACCATCAGCATATCTTTCTCTTGACTTGGCGATTTCATCTACCAAGTCCAGCTTCTCCCGAAAAACTCGGGTATAACTCTCCTCAGCCTTCTTCTTCAAACCTTCCGCCATGGTACAAGCGACTTTAGATTGCTTCACCCTCTCCCAAGTTTTAGCAAGGTCGGACATAAGAACCTCCTTCTCCTTTTTCAACTCCAACTTGGTCTCTCGCAAAGATGCTATCTCAGATTTCAGATCGGACAAAGATCATTGAGTAGCACCAATAGGGGTCTTCTTAAGCTGCCTCAGTAAGGCAAAGCACGCTCCCGCTATCCTTATCCCACCCCGGGCCAAGACTTGAAGGTAATTTTTTATAGAAACGTCGTCCATAATTATAAAACTATTGAAAATGATGCGTTTCTAACAAAACGCCATAGCATCAAAGCCTTTCTCATAAACACTTTTCGATTCAAAAGTCTTACATTTTTTAAGTTTCGGTTCGGGAAAAAGAGGCGCAAGGGGACTTGTCTGAGTACCAGAGTCAGCAGGAGGAGTAAGAAGAGGAGAAGTCGGATAAAAAATGACCTTAATCGATGCAGAAGCACCTAAATCTAACTTAGAGGGAGAAAGGAGATCGCCCATTTCACTGACCTCTTTTAGTTGAATAACACGGGCGACAACATTCTTTTTAGTCATATGAAGAGTTTTAGGGCAGCCTCCTTACTAGTCATCTTTTCTACAAGATATCAAAGTCAGATTGCATCAGCATACAAAATAATTAATAAAAAATATCAACTAAATATAAAAGAATACTACCTAGCTTAGAACAGACATGGCTTGGCTTTCCTAGTAGGAAATTCTTAGTGTCAAGATTGGGAGTTCGGCTATAACACTCCTGGAACAAGGCAACTACACACTCTTCTACCTCATCCAAATCATCTAGGTTATTGATGAGCGGATATTTTATACGCTTTTTGGCATTATTTTCATATAGTTTTTGTTATGTTTTGTTTAAGTTTTATTATATTTTCATAGGTTTTAGTGCAAAATTCATATTTTCGGATTCTACTTTGAGTTTGTGTATTTTATGGTGATTTCAGGTATTTTATGGCTGAAATTGAGGAGCTTGAACAAAAGTCTGATTTAGAGACAGAGAAAGGACTACAAATGCTGTTAGGATCTGACCTTCGTGCACTCGAAGGAGCTTTTCTGGCGCTACAAAAGTCTAAATGGAGCGCTCTTAGCGGCTATGAAAAGCTAACATCCAGAGCTTTCCAGAAATATATAATAGTCCATACTTTATTTGGAAATGAAGGCCCAAAACCGACATTCAATGCTAGCTATTAACCCCATTCCTGGCATCCAGTGCCCACAGGGGAGCAGCTGGCGTCCAACGCCTAGGATGGAGTCCCTAGCCAGCGTTCAATGCCCCTAAGGGGTACTAGTTCATGAAAAACACTCAAGCTCAGCCTAAACACTCATCAAGTGGGCCCTAGAAGTGGATTTTCACACTACATGACTAGTTTATCATATTTTCTGTAATCCTTAGTTACTAAACTAGTATATATAGAAAAAGATCACTATTGTTAAGGACTTTTTTACTCTTGCCCACTTTTATGTTTCCATTGTATTTTCTATCAACATGAGTCAATAACCTCCTAATTCAATATGTCTGATTCTATTTTCTTATACAACCTCGTTCTTCATCTTACGAATTGAGGGTGACCAATGACAATCACCCTTGTTCTACATGGGTTCCGTGCGATTCCTGATCCGGATAGCGTTGAACTAATGCTAGAGATTGCATTGCGGATTCCAATAGAGCATCTGAGAAACTTTGGATATGTGACATGAAATTCTGTTGACTATGGATGTGAGAGGTCTCTGTGGGGCTAAGACTAGAGTCAGAGAAGTAGCACTCTCTGATCTGAAAGATCTACCTTGTTTGTGGCACCTTGAGTAGGATCGTGAAGGAGAGTGGATTGCTTAAAGCTTCATCTTCTGCTACAGTGAGAAATCTAGAGGTGGCTTGATGAGAGGACATGAGTCATCTCAATGTGGTGGATTGTTGCACTAGAGGAGGTTAACTTGATGAAAGGACATGAGTTAATCACTTACGGCTGCCATTGAAGGGATCAGAAGGTTATTGAAGAAGACAGTAAGAAAGGTTAATCTGGAAAGATAAAGCATCTCCGAAGCCTCAACCGTTCTCATACCATTGAATTTCTATCTATCTAGTAACTTTTATTTATTTATTTATTTTGTTTTATGCTTTTTTCGTGACAAACTATAATTTCTATCCGCCTAACTAAGATCTGCAAGGTATCCACTGCTTGCTCAAACCAACGATCTCCGTGGGATCGACCCTCACTCACCTGAGGTATTACTTAGACGACCCGGTATACTTGCTGGTCTATCTGTGAAAATTCTGCGGAGCCAGTTTCATGCACCATTTGTACTTAATAACCATGGGGGACTCCTCCTAGTAAAAAGGGCTTCATCCCTCTCATTCAGAAAGAAAGGTCGGACACCCTCAACAGATTGAATTTTGAAGAAGTAATTTTTGAAATCATGGAAAGAATCATCAAAAATAGAAAAGACCTTCCTCCCTTGAATAGCTTGGAAGGAGATCCATCCCTGCTTCTTAGAACTAAAGGATTTGGTAAGTTAGAAGAGGTAAAAGAAAACTATCAAAGAAAAGGGGAGGTCGAGTTCACGGCAGAGGGGCTGGTAAATTTTCAGAAAATTCCAAGAATTGGGATGAAGCTGAGAAGGGGCAACTTTACAGAGTCTAAGAATCTCGGACTCAAAATTAGAAAAAGAAAGGCTAACCCCCAACTTTGTAAAAAAGAAATCGTACACATATATAAAATGGCATTCCGACTTATCAAGTCGGGAAAAACAAACCCTTTCCTCAGGATCAGCAACTACAATTTCATATTTACTCTGATTTTTCCGATATATACACAACCTATGTTTCCTGCGAAAGGTCTCAGTGTATTCTTTATCAATAACAGGGACAACAGAAAGAACAGTTATATCTACCCAATCTAGGTTGGACGGGACTTTAGACGACATATTGAGAATTACTGAACGAGACATAAAGTTATACCTACAAATACAACTAAAAAAAATCATCACAACAAGTCGTAAATACGGGCACATCAACACAAATGTTCCATTCCATAAGAGGTCGGACCATCCTCAACAAGGTAGAAGATGGACATGGTTCTTTAACCTCTCTTGCGAATCAAGAAGACAAACTACATTCCAAAGATAAAAATGTTGTCATTTTTCACAAAGGCGAAACAACACCATTTGGGACAACACATATCGATTCTTCCACATTCAAATACACAAATTATAGCAACGAATGCAAAATTGCCAAAATGATTATGAAGAACATTCATAAGAAACCATTTTTCACAAACATCAACAGACAGTACTATAAGCATCTCATTCTCAACAAAATAAGTTTGCAAAAAAATAAAAAGACCAACCTTGAAGAGGATGAGTGGGCAACGATGAATACACAAATAGCAAGACACGTATGGTTCAAAAACCTTCAACAAATGAACAAAAACTCCCAAACAGAAATTCAAAATAGAGAAATCTTGAAATGAAAAAGGGGTTATGAAGAACTTTTGAGAGAGAATGAAGATGAAGTGATTCAAAAGAAGAAGCGAAAAAGAAGAAAGAGAAAGAGTTTGAATATTTATAAGATACTAGAGGCAAAGGAGTAATTTCATGCCTCCTCATTTATGACGTACACGGTTACCAAAGTAACCGTAGAGTAACGTGCAAAGAACTGCGAAAAGACGTGACACCTAAAGTTCTTAAAAACATGCCGAGTACCCGAACTAGCCCCTAAAAAGGTGGTGTGCCCGACTTGATGTGCTAACACACAAGAGATCAGTATAATCTACAAATGCTCGAATCCGACCTCATGAAACTCGAACTCAAGTAGGAACACTATTCATACTCTGGCCCAAGAATGCTAGCGCAAAATGAATGAGTCCCAATTAAGGAATTAGACTTGGTCCACACCTATCCAACCTTATAGAGGTCAGACACTACGACAAGAGTCTGGTCCTACTTCTTTGAATAAGTAATCGACTCTTAAGATATCTCCCACTCATTTAGAAGAGAGATCTCAACAACTTTTCTAGAAAAAGGGAATGGTCATCTACTACCATTAAAGATGGAACTACTCTAAAAGGTGGTTATCTATTCTATTATAAATACACTGACACCCTTAGGTATATTCAAAATCTAATCTACTAAAAATCTACCTAAAATATTTGTTAACTTAAGCATCAGAGTCTCTTACTAGTATCACCCCACCTCCTTACGAGGAACTCGGACGTGGCACCCCGATATTGATGGAAGTTGGATGCTATTCCAAAAGGAGTCTGGACCTCACGTTCAGACAAAAAAATAACCTAGGTTCAGATAAAAATGGAAGCTCTGTTGCAAAGGGTGAAGGAACCCACAATTTCTTGCCGTATTTTTGTCACTTTTGATTTTATACCTGTTTAAGACTGTCTTCTGGTTCAAACGCAAGTTGTTCTTCTGTCCGTTGCTCCCCTCCGGTTTCTTCCCTGGCTTCATTGACCACTTGATTGGGTACCGTTAACATCTGGTCTCTCTTTTGCTCGATTGGACCTTCGTGATGTGTAGGCCTTCTTCCAATTCTTCTAACTTTCTCTGCTTCTCTTCTCAATTGGATTTCAATTGTCGCTGGTAATGCTTCCCTGAGTGCTAATTATCCGTCGGTATTGCCTGAATCTGTGCTCCAAACCAAGTAGGTCTTGTCCATGGACATAATAGGATAGCATGCTCCACTGATTCTTCACCATTCCTGCATATCCTGCATATTGGACTGTTAGTAATTTTTCTTTTCCAAAGATTATAATTAACTGTAATAATATTGTGTGAGGTCTTCCATAAGAAGGTTTTTATTTTATTCGGTATTTGCATCTTCCATATCTCCCTCCATACTTCCTTGAAATTATCACTGGAGGATGCCCAATTATCCTCACCAACTCTCTCTTCATATTTGGCAATGTAGTATCCTGATTTTATAGTATAATTTCCATCTAATCTATGTGGCCAGAAGAAACAGTCTTCCTTATTGATGAGACTTATAGGTGTGCTTAGGATCTTATCTTTTATATTAGGGGGAAACACCTGTCGTAATAACTCTTCATTCCATCCTCCCCCTTCCACCAATAAGTCTTTAACCATTGATATCCTATTATCCCAGTATTTCTTTATACTCCCACCTTCGATAATCCAATTGTCTTTCCATATATCAATATTACTTCCATCTCCAACGTTCCATCTTCCATTCCTTCTAATAAAGTCTTTCCCTTCCACTAAACTTCTCCAAACCCAAGAGTCTCCATTTTTTGCCTTTGCCTCCCAAAAATTTCCATCCGGAAAATACATTTCTTTTAAAATTTTTGCCCATATTACCTCAGGATTCTTTACAAGCCTCCATGCCTGCTTAGCCAAATATGCTATATTTTGATTCTCTAAATTTCTAAATCCCAACCCTCCATCCTTCTTACTTTTAGTCATTCTTTTCCAACTTATCCAATGTGTTCCTCTCTCCTTCCCTGATCCAGCCCACCAAAATTTCGCTATTTTGCCTTCTAATTTCTTGCAAAAACTCTTTGGCAGCTTCACCACATTCATGACGTATGAAGGTATAGCCTGAATCACTGCTTTAATTAGGATTTCTTTCCCAGCTTGATTAAGGAGTTTCTCTTTCCATCCCTCAATTTTTTTATTAACCTTATCCTCTATCCATTCTAGCGCTTTCATCTTAGATCTTCCCCATTTCGCAGGCAGGCCCAAATATTTTCCTGGATTATCCCAAGTAGATATTCCAAGAATTTCTTCAATCTGTACTCTTATATTTATAGAAACATGATTCCCAAATATTATTCCAGATTTATCCAAATTTATTCTTTGACCGGAGGCTTCCGTGTAAACATTTAAGATTTGAATAAGTTGATATATATCCTCCTCTTTAGCTTTTGAGAAAATGATACAATCATCAGCAAACAAAAGATGGTTTAAATTTGGAGCATTTGGAGCTAATTTCATACCAGTAATATCTCCTTCTCTCTCCGCTCTATTCATCAAGATAGTAAAAACTTCAGCTGCAATAATGAACAAATAGGGTGAAAGCGGATCCCCTTGCCTTAATCCCCTCTGTGGTTTGATTTTTTTTGTTAGTTTACCATTCACCTTAAACCTATAATTAGCTCCTGTAACACAACTCATCATCATCTTCACCCATTTTTGACAAAATCCAAAGGCCTTTAATACCTCTTCCAAAAAGTCCCATTCAAGTCTATCATATGCCTTATTCATATCCAATTTTATTGCTAAATCTTCCATCCCCTCTCTTCCTTTCTTTCCAATTTTATGAAACGCTTCCTGAACAATAACGATATTATCCTGTATCATTCTCCCTCCCACAAAAGCACTTTGAATTGGAGACACAATAATGTCCAAAATCCTTTTCAACCTGATTACTAAAATTCTAGATATTATCTTATAAATAAAATTGCAACAACTTATCGGTCTAAGCTGATTCAAATTTTTCGGATTATCCACCTTAGGTATGAGAACCACTATGGTTTCATTAATATCTTCTGGAATAGTCCCATCCTCAAAAAAATTCTGCACCACTGCTAAAACATCCTCTTGAATGATGTGCCAATATTTCTGATAAAATAAACCATTTAAACCATCTGGTCCCGGAGCCTTTAAACTCCCCATGCTAAACACGGCCTCCTTAACTTCTTGCATATTTATCTCCTTGTTTAGTTCTTCATTCATCTCATCTGTAACCTTTCTGGGTATTCCTTTAATGCACTTTTCAAAATTTCTTTTCCCCACCGTAGTGAACAGTTCCCTAAAGTGATTTTCGATTAAATTTAAAATATTTGTTTCTCCATGAATCCATTCCCCAGAACTGTTCTTCAACCTTTCAACTCTATTTCTATCCCTTCTCTGAATGGTTGTAGCATGAAAAAAACCTGTATTCTTATCTCCCCATCTCAGCCATTTAAGCCTGGATCTTTGTCCCCAATATTTCTCTTCTTGTCTCCAAAGCTGAGAAATTTTTTCCTTAATCTCCCTCTCTTTTTGTTGTTGATCTCCTTTAAGGTCAGAGTTTTGCAGAATTGTAAGCTGCTCCTTTAATTTGCTTATTTCTTTATCCGCTCTCTTAAATTTTTGTTTACTCCATCTCTTTAGATCCTCCCTGCATCTCTCTCTTTTCCTCTTGAAATTATTCCAACTTCTTATTTCTTCTCCTGATTGAGTCCAACTATTTTCAATAACTTCTTCACAAGCCTCATGATCTGTCCAAAATGCCTCAAACCTGAAAATATTATTTGCTCTGTCATTTGGTTCTGTGTTCAAGACCAAAGGGCAATGATCTGAACTTATAGCTGGCAAAGCTTTTAACTGAGCATGCTGAAAAGCTTTTCTCCATCTCCAATTCACCATAACTCTATCTAATTTTTCTCTAATAATTACTCCATTTCTTGGATTGCTAAACCAGGTAAACCTATTTCCTTTCAATTCAATATCAATAAGTCCAATTTTATTTACAAAATTACTAAACTCCTCTAATTGTACCCTTGCTTTAGGATGTAAGCCCACTTTTTCCTCTTGATGTAAAATATCATTAAAATCACCGATGAAAGCTAACGGCTCATTTGGGTCTCTTTTTTCCTCTGCCAAATTACTCCATAGTTTCCTCCTTTGTTTAAAAATAGGATTTCCATAAATAAAGATACTAGTCCACTCCTCTCTATTGTTTTCCTTCATTTTTGTTTTAATAAAATTATTACTCCACTGGTAAACATCAACTTTAATATTAGATTTCCAAAGTAAACATAGACCTCCGGACAATCCCCGGGGTTCTACACAAAATGATTCATCAAAATGTAGTCTTTTTCTAATCTTATCTATCTTATCAGTCTTAGCCCTAGTTTCCATTAAGTAGATAACAGCCGGCTTAATCTGTTTACACAGATTCACTAATTCTGAAATTGTCGAGGTGGCTGCTAACCCTCGACAATTCCAGCTTAAGACAATCATGGTTGAGTTAGGGGCATGATAAGGCCCGCTGTAACACCCTAATACTCAAATCCTTATGCTCGAGTCATAAGTCAATGATATTATGGTGGTACGACTCTCAGGTGGATTTTTAATATATAAATATAGGTAATTTCGAAAAGAGTATTAATCGAGAAGTCTGAAAAGAGTAGAAATAAAATCGCGAAGGCGTATCACTCACGTTTCGACAACGAAAAGTTAAACTGCTAAGCCAAACGCGATATACTACCCAGGGAGCTCTGATTATCTCATTCAATAATCATCATCATCATGCAATCGCATCATCAGTTCATCCCATCAAGAACAGCCCTCACACCCACCGACACCAGCATGAGGGCATCTCAGTTGTACAAACACAAGCAATTCAGGCAAGTAATACACAAATATGGTACAAGTAGAACAAGTAGCATATAGTCAGGTAACATGGCATATATGATGTAGAAATCCAAAACAAATGGCAAACCCAAACAATTCAAACATATGTAAATGATGAATGCCTGCCCTATGGCTGATGATATCATCTGTCGGTTATCAAGCCAACCCGACATGTCCGGTAGCTAACCCGGGCACAGTCTCTCTGTTGCGTATTAATATCATTAGAGGGAATATGTGCCCTGTCACCATTAGAGGGTATCTGCGCCCTGTCGCCATTAGAGGGTATCCCATTAGAGGGTATCTGCGCCCTGTCGCCATTAGAGGGTATCGGTGCCCTGTCACTCTTGCAACCAGAGAGAAAACACAAGCATGCTTACATTTGACATGTTTCATCATTATTCATTCAATCTCAATTCATATTATAAATCCTCATTGTTATCAAATCTCAAACATTAACCTGGAGCAAGTGGGACGAACCAAAACCCTTACTACTACCCAGGTATCACAAATACATTCATTCAAAACTCCATAATTAATAATTATTTGACGCGCAAGCGTTATACGCGCGAACGCGCGGGTTGAAAAATATCCAAACGGCGCGCAAGCGTCAGCCACGTGTACGCGTGGGTGCTCTTGCGCCCAGGCACAAAACTGGCACAACTCTGGCACAACTCTCTGGAAAATGGCTGGGCATTTGGTACAGCGCATCGACGCGCCCGCGCACACCACGCGCACACGTGGATGGTGCTTTCTGGAAGAACGGCGCGCACGCGCCAGGTGCGCCTACGCGCGTAGGGTCGTTCTGCTAAAAGCTGCAGAATTTACAGATTCAACCCCCAATCTTCCGATGGACATAACTCTCTCATTTTAAATCGTTTTTCACCCGTTCTTCGAACGGCATGGACATCTCGGATCCAATTTCATTTCTAAACAAATTTGGCAGAAAACAGAGATCCGTAGTCCAGGTTATGTCCCGTCAAAGTATGCCCAAAAATCATGTTTTCATACAAAACCACAAAGTGCCATTTTCAAAACAAGCCATTTTCAACTCTTTTCAAAATCAATCAAAACATGCCAATTTCAGCCTTTTCTTTGAAATCAATCAAAATATATCAAAATCAACATCAAGCCTCCTCAACTCGCACGTTGACACTTTCTCAAACTCAAACACATTTACATATCATATACTCTTTCTCATGCCAAATTTCAACAACACTATTTCCAATCAACCATCATTATACATAATCAATATCGTACTCATTAAGATTAGCGCTCTAAATCGCACTTCAAATATTTCTACCTTCCCTAATTATAATTCCTCATTTCTTAATCTTATTTACTCATAATCAATTTTCTCAGCTGTAGTACCAGACAGATCTCAGCCGGTACTGTCGGTCAAAATTCCACTGCGCGCTTTTGCGCAGAAACTATATTTTCCGACTCGGAAAAATTCACTGAATTCAAATATCATATTTAAATCATCAAATTCCAATTGCCAAATCTTCCAACCATATTCGCTCCCATTTAACTTATTATTTAATTAATTTCGGTTAGATCGGGTATTACATTCTACCCCCCTAACAGAAATTTTCGCCCTCGAAAATTCCATCCATCACTGCGAGTACGCGAGCATAGTCTGCCTCTATATCCAACGCATAACAGCCCCAAGGTCCTTTTGTTCTGCGCGCTTCCGTTGCCGCGCTCTGACTTCTCTATATTCGAGGTCCTCGGTCATTTGTCCAACGCCGACCAATAGTCTCGTTCCTTACTTTTATCGTCTCATCAACTCACCCTATTAAATCTCAAATCATGTCATCAATAATATTACCATCGTCGTTAATCACAGTCATCGTCCCACATCACTGTAATCAATCAAAGATCATCACCACACCTTAATGATACTCCATCACTATCCTCGCTCTCTACCAAGCCAATTACCACTAATCACAGCTCAACTCCAACCATAGCCTCTAAACTTACTTTCTTATTCTCAAACCCTCGAATTTCCACATGACTTGCTGTTATAAAGTCTCTGACTCATCAATCAGAAACCCTTTTCATTTTTAGAAAGCAAATGAGTTGGAATTAACAATTTAACAAAATCATAAGAATCCGCTTTCCTTTAACAATCTATAAAAGCATTCGAGACACATCTCTTTTGTTAAAGTTACTCATATCAAAAATCATCTTCAAAACCATAACCAATGCTCTTTCAAATTGTTGGGGAATAATTTTCAACAGTACCTCCCCAAAAATTGGGGTTTACCACCCGTCACGGGTTCCCTCAAACCAATCTCAGTACCGCATCAGCATTCCAATTTAGTGATTTTCACATTCGTCCTTCAAAACCAATCATTATAAATCTCAATCTAATTCCAAGATCACTATGACCAAACATCATGGTACTCATCTCTCAAACACGACAACTTGCACTCTCTCATCATCTAAATCCAATTATGCATCAATGATAATTTCCTCATCCGCTTTAGAACCATCAAAGCTCGCAGCCGCAATTCTGACAGCTCGAAGCATCAGAAGCAGCCGCTGCCCGCTTTTCCTTACCATTCCTTTGGGACTCCTCACTCGTCGCAAAGTTAGTCTGTCCTTGGGGAAAGTGTTGTACGTATCCTCTCTCCTTAAACTCTCGACCCCTTGGTGCGAATCCTTGTTTGTGCTTTCTATGACTTCCTTTCTCTGCAACCCTCCTTTTCACACACTCTTCAGCAATTCTGCTCTTATTCACGAACTCTGAAAAAGTTCGGATCTCCATTGGTCCCACTGAACTTAAGATGTCGCTCCGGAGCCCTCCTTCATACTTAATGCATTTTCATTCCTCGAAGTCTCCCGGAGCTCCTTGACACATGCGGAAAAATCTGAATAGCTCCTCAAATTTGTCTGTATACTCAGATACGGACATAGCACATTGCTTTAGCTGCAGTAACTCCAATTCCTTGGCTGTCCTGGCGAAATTCGGAAAGTACTTCTTATAGAATTCCACCTGGAAGGCATCCCAAGTGATAAGATCATTCCCCTGTTATAGGAGGCGTCGAACCCTTTGCCACCAATGCGATGCTTCTCCCGTGAGTAGATGGATAGCAAATTCAACACACTGCTCTTCAGGTACCAACTGCGCTTGCAGTGCTCGCTCCATGGCCTGAAACCAAGTATCAGCTTCAGTCGGATTGGTGGTTCCTTTGAACTTAGGTGGATTAACCTTTAAGAAAGTCGCCAGTGTCATCAGGCCCTGAGCTTCCCTTCCGCCATTGCCATTATTGTTTATCTGTTGCCCAAGAGCCTCCGTAGTGGCATGCATAGCAGTAGTCATATTCTCCAACGCAGCCATAAGGTTTACCGGGTTATTCGGGTTAATTTCCGATTCTTGCGTATTAGTACGGTCTCTTTCACGTCTACGATCGGGTCCACGAGGCGCCATCTGGTTCCTATACACACTAAACAATCGATATTAAGTTGATCAGTCTCAATATCGGAAGTATAATGCTTCAAGTACCAAAGGTACACTCATGGACTTCATGCTAGATGTATCAGTTAGATACCCTAACTAGCACAGGCACAGACTCAGAGTATGCATTGAAGCATAAGCAGTTCCATCCCTCAGGCTCACGAGGACGAACTGCTCTGATACCATAATGTAACACCCTAATACTCAAATCCTTATGCTCGAGTCATAAGTCAATGATATTACGGTGGTACGACTCTCAGGTGGATTTTTAATATATAAATATAGGTAATTTCGAAAAGAGTATTAATCGAGAAGCCTGAAAAGAGTAGAAATAAAATTGCGAAGGCGTATCACTCACGTTTCGACAACGAAAAGTTAAACTGCTAAGCCAAACGCGATATACGGACAAGGCATAAAGGAGATTAAGAGATAGATATATATAACATAAGTAAATAGCCACTAGTCGCGACCCGCGAAGTTTAGGCCAGCTAGGGTACAGTATGAAAGTAGATGACAACAGCATATCCTAATCTCTCCCAAAGGAAACATAAGAGCCTCTATAGGCAAGTTCCAAAAGAGTTCAATACATAATATAATCTTTTCAAAACATAGGTGGAGAGATTCTAATCAAACACAAAGTAGAGGAAATAAAGATCTTCGCCGTCTCTCAGACGACCCACAACTCACTTCTGGCCCTATGTCTGATGATATCATCTGTCGGTTATCAAGCCAACCCGACATGTCCGGTAGCTAACCCGGGCACAGTCTCTCTGTTGCGTATTAATATCATTAGAGGGAATATGTGCCCTGTCACCATTAGAGGGTATCTGCGCCCTATCGCCATTAGAGGGTATCTGCGCCCTGTCACCCTTACAACCAGAGAGAAAACACAAGCATGCTTACATTTGACATTTTTCATCATTATTCATTCAATCTCAATTCATATTATAAATCCTCATTGTTATCAAATCTCAAACATTAACCTGGAGCAAGTGGGACGAACCACAACCCTTACTACTACCCAGGTATCACAAATACATTCATTCAAAACTCCATAATTAAACTCATTTATCATAAACATCCTTTTCCGTCTCGTAACCGGAGCAAGTGGACAACGCCACTGCCTACTACCCGGGGTCACACATCACATTTCAACATTTTCCATTATTATCCATTTAACACATTCATTCATTAATCGTATATGCATTTATACTCAGCCATAAACATTAATGGCTTTGCCGTAACCCGACAATAACTCAGCCATCCGGCCCATGGTTCAATCAAGCACCGGCCATTTATCAATAATTATAGCCTTTCGGCTCATGGCTTACGCGGTACTTCCACCGTCATCCTCCATATCTCATATAATCATATCTGATCATCATTGATCATAACCTTTTTCCCTTGCTTCACTCGCAAGTTACCACATCCCCTAGCTCCTTCCTCATTGCTAGGCATACCATAATGATTTAATACATAAGGGGTGAGATCGGAGGCTTAAAAGTATGAGGTTTGACTTTAAAACTCAAAAATCAACTTTGGCATGAAAACAGAGCCAAGCGCACGCGTACTCCACGCGCACGCGTGGATGGCCAAAAACTCATCGACGCGCAAGCGTTATACGCGCGAACGCGCAGGTTGAAAAATATCCAAACGGCGCGCAAGCGTCAGCCACGTGTACGCGTGGGTGCTCTTGCGCCCAGGCACAAAACTGGCACAACTCTGGCACAACTCTCTGGAAAATGGCTGGGCATTTGGTACAGCGCATCGACGATCCCGCGCACACCACGCGCACACGTGGATGGTGCTTTCTGGAAGAACGGCACGCACGCGCCAGGTGCGCCTACGCGCGTAGGGTCGTTCTGCTAAAAATTTTCCAAGTTAAAAGCTGCAGAATTTACAGATTCAACCCCCAATCTTCCGACGGACATAACTCTCTCATTTTAAATCGTTTTTCACCCGTTCTTCGAACGGCATGGACATCTCGGATCCAATTTCATTTCTAAACAGATTTGGCAGAAAACAGAGATCCGTAGTCCAGGTTATGTCCCGTCAAAGTATGCCCAAAAATCATATTTTCATACAAAACCACAAAGTGCCATTTTCAACTCTTTTCAAAATCAATCAAAACATGCCAATTTCATCCTTTTCTTTGAAATCAATCAAAATATACCAAAATCAACATCAAGCCTCCTCAACTCGCACGTTGACACTTTCTCAAACTCAAACACATTTACATATCATATACTCTTTCTCATGCCAAATTTCAACAACACTATTTCTAATCAACCATCATTATACATAATCAATATTGTACTCACTATCACGCGGCTTCACCCACAAATCAACATTAATCATTCCTCAAGCATATATCACGACATACATATCTCTAGTGCATCATCATACCATCAAGGCATCAATAATCATAATCACATATATGACCATATAATATATCTCAACCAAAACCAAATATACCTCATCTATATAATTGCACCCAAATTTACCAAATCCCACACCTCAACTCCTCAAACCTTATTATTCAATAACCAACCCAATCATTCATATATTCATTATCTGAAATTCATCCAATCACTTGTGTCATCATACAATACACACATCAACTTACCTTTCTTGCCTTTTTCCGGCCTCCGGCCCAAAATTCACGGCCTCCGGCCTAATTTCATAATTTAAATGCATAAACCACAAATCAATACTCATTACCCAGTACATCAAATTCTCAATACACCAAGTATACAAGGCCACACAATTCTCAACCCAAATCATTAATTCACATTACATACCAACTATGCATATTAGCACCAACCATTTACACAATCCAAACTTAATCCTAGGGGCATCTAGCCTAGGAATTCTCATCACAACACACGGTACTTAAATGAAACTTAAACCGTACCTCTTGTAGCCAAACCAATTGAGCCTCTTCTATGGAAGTCTTCACCAACCTTAGCTCCAAGCCTCACCAAAGCTCCTCAAGCAATACCAATCTCTCAATTGTGCACCAACATCACCAAATACACTAACATAACCAATATCACATACATACATCAACCTAGGGCTCATAAAAATGACAAATCACAAGGGTTTGAGCACTTCTTACCTCAGCCCACATGAAGTAGGGATAGAACCCACTTAGAATCCATGTTGGAGTATCCCTAAACACCCAAAATCACAAGATTTCAACACTAATTACCCAAAAACGTGTAACAGTGGGGAATTTCGAAAACTGGGCATAGATAAATGGAATACTCACCACAAAACTTAGATAGAATTGTAGAAGATGAGAAGAGCGACGCGTGGCCGCAAACGGCTCGTCAATCGGAGCTCCGTAGCTCAAGTTATGGTGGTTTGAAGATCAAAGAGAGTTAGGTTTTCTCTCTTCTCTTCTCTCTTCTCAAATCAGCGCCCAACACCCCTTCTTTAGGGAAAAATGAGCTGAAATACTCATAACTAATGTTTATATATGTTGGGTCTTGGGCCCACTTAGGCCCGGTTCACTTATTTTTGTCCGTTGGCCCAATTTTGGACCAAAACCTTTAAGATTAGCGCTCTAAATCGCACTTCAAATATTTCTACCTTCTCTAATTATAATTCCTCATTTCTTAATCTTATTTACTCATAATCAATTTTCTCAGCTGTAGTACCAGACAGATCTCAGCCGGTACTGCCGGTCAAAATTTCACTGCGCGCTTTTGCGCAGAAACTATATTTTCCGACTCGGAAAAATTCACTGAATCCAAATATCATATTTAAATCATCAAATTCCAATTGCCAAATCTTCCAACCATATTTGCTCCCATTTAACTTATTATTTAATTAATTTCGGTTAGACCGGGTATTACACCCGCCTCCTCAGCCATGACTATGTCCAAAGATAGTGAATCGGTTCCTTCTTCTAAGTACTTTACCAGTTTTCCTTTCATTTGTTCTGCTATTTTCTACTTCTTTGGCACTTGATCTTCTCTTTTTGTCTCTTTCTCCTTCCATTCTTCATTCATAATCAGCTTCAGAGTACTTTCTTCTCTTTTCCTTTTAAGCTGCAGTCATTCGCTCATGTTCTTTATAAGCTATATTTCCCATCTTGCAATCTCTTTTATATTTTCTTTAGTTGCTCCTTCTCCATTTTCTTCATCACTAGCTAGCTCCACATAGTATGCAGCCTCCTCTCCTGTCCCCTGATTCTCCTTTTGTTTATAATCTGTAGCACCTATTTTTTCTCTTACTGGTTCTCTATACTTCCAGTGCCACTTGGGTTGAACCTCAATGCTGATCAGGTCCTTTCCTTTTCCAGTTATCCTTTGGTTGCTGAGCTCTTTCGTTTGTAATTCTTCCCCCATTATTATTCTGAGAGCTTCTCTAGTTGTTGTGTGCTTTGGACTCTTATACTTAATTTGGGCTTCATCTCTACCCTCCTCATTCTTCTTTTCGATATTTTGGCCTCTAAACTCTCTTGGATTTTGTTGTGGCATGTTCACACTATCCTCCTGACTCCTTTCTAACCCATATCCTTCTATAACAACCTCTTTTCCTTTGGGCTGGTTTGTAGCCTGATATTCTTTTCTTCCTCCATTTTCAGCATAAGCCTCAATCTTATTGGGCCTATCAGCATAACTTGGCCCAACCTTGCTGCCCCTCCTAACTTCTCTTAAAATATTTTCTTCCTGATTTTGTTTATTTACAGCCCGTGCTGCTTGCTCATCTCTCAACTCTTCTAGATTTTTCAGTTGATAGGCTGCCCATATTTCCCTCTGCTCCTCCTCATATCCCTGAAAATCAGGGATTTTCTGCACATTATCTGCCTGCACTCCAACTTCCACCATCTCTATCTCTCTCATCATTTTGTTTTCCAAGAAACCTTCCTCTTCTAATCCCTGTTGTGGACACTGTTCAGCCCTAATTGCGCTCTCTTCTGTTTCTTGCTTTTCATCACTCTCCTTGTTGTTGTGTTGTTGCTCACGCGCTGGGTTAACTTCTCCTTCATTTCTCCAGCCACTCTTCCATGAACTACCTTCCTCCATGGCTGATAAAGGACGAACAGGATTCACCCCCAAACCAGCTGAGTATTTTGGCTTTGTTGGATCCCAGCACGCCATGGCAGTAGGCTTACTACAATTCTTCTTCTCGTGCCCTATTATCCCACATTTGAAACAGTAACAATCGGGTAGTCTTTCATATTTGAAAAACACCCATGTCTTGGGCATTTCTTCTCTGGATAACCAAAAACCAGTTCGCAGCGCCTTTGTTATATTGATACCCACTTTAATCCGTAAAAAGGACCTTCTGAGTATACCATCCACCAAAGGATTTTCAACTTCAGCAACAATTCCCATCATATCTCCCACCTTGATAGCTATTTCCTTATTCATGTAATCCAAAGGAAGCCCATGAACTTGAATCCAAAATTCCATGTAATCATGGTTAACATCAAAGACCGATTCTCTCTCAGACCATAGCTGCAAATTGATTAAATTGCCTCTGATGTTCCATGGGCCATTCCGAACAATCTGCAACCCTTTCTTGATATCCTTAAAGCTGAACAGCAATTTTTTTCTCCCTATATCTGTGACTGCAACTCCTTGTGGGTTTCCCCACATTTCCAAGAGAGCATTCTTGCACATTTTGAAGCTTATCTCCTTTTCTGTGATGACTTTTCCCACCAGATTTAGGCAATCAGCTTTATATCCTAATTCTCCTTCTTTATTGAAGCTGATCACTCTTCCATCTATAGACTCCAGCCCATAGGTAGTCATTTTCAATATCTTGTTGTTTCAGAAATGCACCTTGAAAATAAGAATCCTAACCAAAGTATTTTGATTGTGATCAGGTATGGAACGATTATGGCGATTCTATGAAGAGTAAAAGATTGAAGAATTTCTGTTGGATAAGAACCGAACGTTCTAGTGAGACTCTCCTTATGTGAGAAAAGAGATCTCTCCTACTGAGAGAATCCTTCCCAACTTAAGTTTGATGTTTATCCGTAAAACTCTTCTTTTTCGGGATAATCCATAAAATTCTTTCAAGGTTATTATGAAGTGCTCTTAGCAAAATTCTTTCAAGAAAAAAAAAAGATTGGGCTTATGTAACAGTCTTTCTCTTCGTGCGACACACCTTTTTTTGGGTTCAACTACAGGGCCAAAGCCCAGAGGGGGAAGACAAAATCAATATCGCAGGACTTTTCACCAATCTCACATCCTGCAACAGCAACGACTCCAAACCTGGATCCTTAGGTTTATCAATAAAAATTAAAAATTTAAAACGAAGCCATATTGCCAGGGGACTAAATTTAGCCAGCCAGTCGGCGCACGCATTTTCTTCTTGGCGTATGAAGCATATTCCCCTTCCAATGTCCGGAGATCAACCCATGGATCAAATTAAATTCTACATTTGGGAGTTCAATTCTATTATTTTGTTTCTTTCTCTTTTTTCTTTTATTATATTTTTCCCTTTTTGTGTGCATGCACTTATATATAGAGAGCTCAAATAGCTAAATAAAAATTAACTTTCAATCATTAATAAAAATTAAACTAAACCTTAATTTATAAATTTGGTTATCCTGAAAAGTTAGAATGTGCTCATTGCCCTTGATACTTATATGTTCACATTAAGCACTCGTTTATTTTATTAATCATTCTATTTGAATTAACTAGTACTAAGGAAAAAAAAAGGCTAAAAGTTTTTTTTTTTTTTTTTAAATTATTGGGAATAAGGAGTATGACCACAATCCAATCAATCATGTGTCAAATAATTTGTTATTGTTATTATATTAAAATGTTAATATAATAAGGTCCTTGATTAAATTTAGAGATTTATCATTGTGATGTGATCATAATATTGAGAGATAAATCTTTTATAATTTAATCTAAATTGTTCTTGGTCATAGGATTATTAAAAAGGACATTAATAATCCGGAAAGATCAATATATATATAATAGTATTCATTGGATGAAGATTAATAGATCTCATTTATTAAATTATATATATAGATGGTGCATATAGAGATATCATCATTGAACTGACTCACTTTGAGAATTCCTAATAGTTATAATTACCGTATATTTGTCAATAGGATATTCTCAAGATGAACATAGTAATAGAGTTTCTTTTGACTTGCGACTATCATAGTAATTAACAATGTATTTATTATACTTTGATTCCGGACACCTAATACCCTAGGGTGCTAGTTGAATGGACATTGGGTATAATTTAAATACTTGTAAAATTAATGATTAGTCAATAGGGAATCCATCAACTCTCGGTAAAGAGTTTGAGCTCTATGATTATAATGATTGAGATGAATAAAACCTTGGTCAAGGGGATTGAATGAATGAAGAAATGAGTTTCTTATATCATTCACAGTTCATTATAATAATGGTAACAAGTTAGAGTTTGACAATTAAACCATACTCTAAGGGTTAACCAAGAGTTGGAAAGATGGAAGGAATTATACTTTGTTCTTCTCAGGTTCTTAGTAAAAATATATTACTTCATACTATTGGGTCGTTGAGGAGCGTTGCTAGACGCCAACCTTAATTAGTAAATTTAGTATGACTAATTTACTACCCGCTTAGTATTGAACCTATGGGGTCACACACTAACGAGTGTTCTAACCTTTGCTATAGAATTATTTAATTATTATTTTGATTTGATCAAATAAATAATTATATTAATTCAAATGGAATATTATTATATTCTTTGCTAGCACCAAGAATATAATAATAGTATGATAATTGAGAATATTAAATGAGATTTGAGAATAATTAGTTATTCTATTTCTAAATTTGGATGAGATCCTAACTGATTTTATTTTCAAATTGAGTTATGATATGATTCATAAATTTGAAGGATTCACATTTAGAATTTCAAAATATAATTTAAATTTGAATCGAGATTCAAATTTAAAATTAGTAACAGATCTCATACTATATATATGTATGCCAAGAGTAGAAGAAAAATACGAACAGAAGAGAATAACAAGAGTTTTATTCCTTTACCTCTACACACATAAACGTATGTGAGCCTAATTCTTGGAGAAGAATTTTATGGCGTGCAAAGAGTTGCAAGAGGTTTCTCAATTTAGATCAGATGTCCATTGGTCAAGGAGTTGACAGTAAAGGTTGGTCTCGGTGTGGATACGCATAGAATCTTCGTACAATCGAAGAATAAAGTTTTTACTAAAGCGTGCTCAGGTATTTAGATATGATCTATATATTATTAAATTATTAGAATAAAATTTAAGTACAAAATAGATCTTTAGGATTACTTTCTTTTCTTCCGCTGCATGTTATGAACACATGGTAATTCTTTAGTGGTATCAGAGTTTTGGCTTTTTGTGTTTAAATTTTATTCCTATTTTCTTAAAATTTGTGAATTAATAGGATTAATTCAAAATTTTTTTTAAGCATGTGATGTAGTTATTTTCATTGAGATGATTTTTTAATAGTTAATTTATTTGAAGTTTGATTATTTAATTGTGATTAAATTATCATCCTTTTAATATAATAGTTATATTTATAATTAAATATTTTGTTTGATTTTATTTATTGATTAAATTTTATTGTGATTTTGATCACAATAAAAGGAATAAGATGCAAAATATCTTTTATTTGTTTCTTATATATATAAGTGTATATATAAAGGTCAAATTTGATTTGATAATTTTTTAAGGCTAAACGTTAGTACATGAAAAATCAAATTTTGATTTGATTATGTGTTTTGAACACTATAATTTTAGAAATTAGTTTTTCTAATGTTCTTGATTATAAAGAGCGGCCTAACAACCAGGAGTTTTATTTTCAAGAAAATAATCAGTATATACATTTGATGTATTAGGAATTTAATTTTATATTTTGCCTAGATAATCTGGAAGTATAAAATTTAATCCAAAAAATACTGGTAGAAATTTGATTGTTCCAGAATTGTCGTCGGTAAGGAATTTCTCTTATAAAGAAGAAGAATTTCGTTGTAAGCATAGCTCCAAACCAACAAACAACTCTCACATCAAATTAAAATATGGTTTTTGTCACAAAGAACAATCTCCAAATAAGAATTAACCGGAGTATTTCGGACTCCGGGTCGTCTCCCTAGGAACCAATGGAGTGCATGTGTATTGGCTATAGAGGGGAAAAAGGGGGTTTTGTTTATGAGATGGCAAGAAAATAAGTAAATTGAGCGAGTAAGCAGAGAAAGCAAATTAAAGAACTCTTGGCTAAGAATTGGGTACTTAAGATCACAATCCTAGTTAATACCAATTATTGACAATTATGAGAGGCCAACCCATTAAGTCTACTTCTCGAAGTCTTAAGTACGTAACATTTACTCCTAGGCTGGAAGTATGTCAAATAGACCTAATCACATCCACCCATAAGTCCTAACCTCCCTACCAATTGGTTTAGTAGTGGATTAGCGTCAATGGACTTCAAATTAATCACACGGGGTTCTCAAATTACCAATTCCATGGTATCCAAAACTCAAGATCACTTAAGTCCCTTGGCCTAGACCAAGAGTTGACAAAACTACTCAAGAACTGAAGAAAACATTTCATCAAATACCTAGAGTGCAATAAAAATTGACATCATACTTGCAAAGATACTAAAATCTACCACTATTAATTGCAAGAAAAGTAAATTCACAACTCAAATCAACATCAATTAAAGAGACATCAACATTAAAATTGCATTAAATGTAACAAATCCAACATAAGTGCATGAATGTAAAAGAGAGCATAAAAGTAAAATTAACACTACAAATCATGAGAATCAAGGAGTAGAAGTAAGAGATCATAAAAGAAATGAGATGAGAACATGTAATTAAACCTAGATCTAGGAGAGATTAACCTAACCTAATTCTAGAGAGAAGAGGGAGCTTCTCTCTCTAGAAACTAAACTACATGATGCTAAGGCTACAAACAATTGCTCCCCCTTGCTTGGACTTCAATTCTGCATGAAATACACTCAGAAACAAGTTGGATTTGGGCTTGGGCAGCTCAGAAATCGCCCCCAGCGTTTTGCCATTAAGTGGGCCAAGTAAGAGTATCGGCGCGCGCGCGCCCTGTGAGAAACCACTTTTGCACGTGCGCGTCACTGGCAAATTTCCAATCTGCGCGGAAGCGGTATGTACGCGTGCGCGTCCTTGTGAGAAACCACTTTTGCGCGTGCGTGCCTTGTACACGTGCGCGTCCATTGGTGCATTCCAAATCTTTGTTTCTTCATGCATTCTCCTCTTTGCATGCTTTTCTCCTCATTTCTTCCATCCAATACTTGCCTAATGAACCTGAAATTACTTAACAAACACATCAAGGCATCGAATGGAATTAGGGTGGATTAAAATCACCAATTTAAGGCCCAAAAAGCATATTTTTACATTTAAGCATAATTTAAGGGAGAATTATAAAACCATGCTATTTCATTGAATAAATGTGGGAATAGGTGGATAAATCCCCCAAAATAAGCACAAAATAAACCACGAAATCGGGGTTTATCAAATCTCCCCACACTTAAACTAAGCATGTCCTCATGCTAAAATCAAGAAAGAAGCAAAGGGTATCACATTTATTCAATGCAAGCTACTAACTAAATGCAATCTGTTTATATGCAAGTTATCTACATGAATGCAATGGCTCAGTCAAAACAAGTCAATTTCCAAGAGTACACATGTAAGCGCAAGGGCTAAGGTATTAGCAATCAAGCAAACCACAATTGGATTGAATCATTGAAAGAGTTCACAAACTTGCAAGAGGAGATTATTAAGGGTGGAAACATGTAATTGAGCGATCGAACCCTCACCGGATATGTATCCGCTCTAGGCACTCAAGTGTAGGGTTGATTCACTCAATTCTCCCCTAATCATGCTCTCCAAGATTTGTTTTTCATCTAACAATCAACAATTACTTCATGCATGCATACAAATATCATGAGGACTTTCCCATAGGTTGTAATGGGGCTAGGGTCAAGGTAGGATGCATATGGTCAAGTGAGCTAGAAATTTGAATCTTTGATTAACATAAACTTTCCACCTAACCTATGACAACCTATACAATTCTAAACAAACATAACTACCCATTCTTCACTTTTAAAACACTCATGCATTCTATTTTAAACACCACACATATGCATTGATTATTATTGAACCTTGAACCTTGGGGCATTTTGTGCCCTTTTTTTTTATTGCAATTCTTTTTCTTTCTTTTTCTATATATATTTTTTTCTTTTTATTTTTCTCATTTCAAAAAAAAATTTTTTTTCATAAAGTATATATACAAGTACCAATGCATATGGTTTTACATTTGATTAATACATGAGTATATACCCAATTCCCAAAATTTTTCAATAAAAATATAAACACACTTTTATCTCTACCCAATGTTCCCAACTCTTCCAAAATCGAATAATGAACACTCTCACTAGCCTAAGCTAATCAAAGATCCAAACAAGGGACATTTATTGTTTTTCACTTAGGCTTGTAATGTGCTATAATTAAGAATAAGTGGGTTAAGCATAGGCTCAACATTGGCTAACAATGGAAGATGAAAGGGTAGGCTATTTGGGTAAGTGAGCTATTTGAACAATGGCCTCAATCATATAAATGCATGTATACACAAATAATGGACATAAAGAATCAAACAAATCAAGGATTACAATCATAGGAAGATAATAATGCACACAAGAATGAAAATAAGTGGTTATGTATGTGTAACCACACAATTAGGCTCAAATCTCACATGCTTGTGTTCTTAGCTCAAAACATGATCCACAAAGTATATACTTTAAGCAAGTTCTAAAAAAATTTTAACCAATTGGGGTGGTTCCCAAAAATGATTTTCTTGAAAATTTTCATCATATTGATTGAGCTTATTCTAATGTAAAATTGTGATTTAGAAAAAATCTCCTAGTTTACCCCTTTTTCAATCAAAACATGTTTCGTCTATAAGAAGGGTTAACTAGATTTTTAGCAATCTATTAATTTTCTAATCACAATCGACAACTGAGATGCAAAATATATATATATATATATACTAAAAGTGTGCAACAACCAAAATAAGAGTATCTACAAAAGCATAAATATGTACAGCAATCCCAAAATGATCTAAAACGTAAAGTGCAAAATAAAACAAAATAGAGTAGCAGCGAATAGAAATAAAAGTCTGAAAGTTCACCACATAAGTGCAAACACCGGTCACGAACGGTGACCTCCCCACACTTTAGGATTGAGCATCGTCCTCGATGCTACTATTGAAGCTCGGGATGGGGTCAACAATCGCACCAGGCTGTGGCTCATGCTCAGGCTCGGGCTGTGGGACTGGAGGTGGCACTGGCTGTGGCTCCGGAATGTCATGCTGGACTTCAGGAGTGGTCTGCGTCACTGGTGGTGCCTCCTGCTGTGTCGGCTCCGCACCATGCTCCTCCTCGTGATCCTGCTCATCAGAGGCGGAAGACTCTGGAAGTGGAGGGAGCTCGATACCCTGTGATGCAGCCGCCTGGTCTAAGCGGTCGAGGCGTCGCATAACACGATGCTCGAAGCGGGCTAGTCGGGGGCTTCTCGTGCACCCATACACCCCATGGAATAGTAACTTCCTTGTCATCATCATCTGGAGGTGGTGGTGTCACGTCCTCGTCCTCCCACGGGACATCAGCTAGCTCAGCTAAGCTAGTAACTAGTGTCGGAAACGGTAGCAAGCCGCGAATATGAGCTCTCCCATGCTATGCCTAATCAGTCGGGGAAAATACACCTCCTTCTCCTCCATGACACACCCAATCAAAACTAGCATATCCATCGGAATCTCTGAAAAGTGAGTGGTAGGGAAGACATAGTGGGCAAATATCTGTTGCCAGGTCCTAGCCTCCCTAGTCAGATATGCAAATAGCATGCCCTTGGGCTTTGTGTTGCTCGAATCCATCACCCAAGACGCATCTGGTGTAGCAATCACGCGCCTAAGCGCCTCATAGTCAAAAGTCATGGAGAGGAGAGCTACCTCTGCCTGCTGGTAGGCACAAGTCTCAGGAGTACCAACTCTGCAGAGCAGTGCATCCCTTAAGGCATCCTCAGTGATCATAATCTCTCTACCCCTCAAGTGTACTGAATCCAAGTTTTGTCGGAAGAAGTTACAGTAAAATTCCTTGACCCACGAGATGTTAATCCGTCCCAAGTCCCTATCGACGAAATCCAAGCCCAGCTCAAAAATACGGGCGTTTATGGCACGCCTCACATCATTGGAAAGATTTAGCTTCTTCTCAATGTTCAGCTTTGTCTTTGCATAACGAGAAAGGCGTAGTTCGCAGTAGAGGTTTGGGAACTTGGTTGGATCAGTGGATGGAAGTAACTGATTTTCTTTTTCCTCATCATTTAGCGGATTCTTAGCATAGTTAGCATATGGTGAGGGTGTAGAGGTCTTGGAGCGCTTCCTCTTTTTGGAAGTGGTGGCTATAGCCTTTCCTTTATCCGACATCCTGAAAACATAGATAATATAATATAAGCCTATAGCCAAGTATATACAAAGCACTCAAAGCAAAGCATATGCATGAAGTGAATAAGGAAAGAGGATTTCTTGGAATGTAAGCAACAGAATACAGAATTCAATCCAAACTTTAAACCAAGAATTCAAATCATGTTTTGCACATTATTTGTTAACTGGGTTCAGAAAGCACCATATCCAAAAGAATGACAAAAAGAGTCAAGTTGAAAACCAAAAGAAGTCAGGTGGTTAAAGAGGTTAAAGTTAGAAATCAGTTTGAAAATTAGTGACATGATGATAACTTTCTCAATTCGAAAAGAATGCACACAACAAGGCAGTAAATATGTTCACAATCATGAATTGCAGCAAGTCATTGATGATGAAATATGATATTGCTAGAAAGCAACTAGTAAGAAACAACCATCTACCAATGTAAAGATCACTAAAATCATATGAATCTATGATGGTAAAATCAATTCATTAAGGAATGAACCAATCAAAAGACGTTCAACAATAATTTCAAGGAGGCATCAATGTCACAAGTCGAGAGAAACGTGGAAAACCTTGTTGTCTATGTGGCTTAATGCAAATTGTGCATGAATAATGCGAATTAAACCAGCCTCACAGATCAAAAATCTTCAACTTGTGTGTTGATGTAAAAGAGGCATGAGACTTTAAAAGAATTACAAGCAATGGCCAATCGAAAAGCTTGTTCACTATGCAATGCAAAGAAGCAAATCAGCATGAATAAAAAGCAAGAATATGAAAAGCATGACCAAAGGACTTGTTCTTGAGGAGTTTCATAAACCATTTAGGCAACAGCACTCTAATTGAGCAGAATTCATCAACTAGGGGCTATTTCATTCATCAAACAAGATTAACACCAAAAACTGTGGTTAATAAAAATCCGGCAGCATTTCAACAGCAAATTGGCTAATTTCCAAATTTAAACAGTTTCACCAAATTCCATATGGATTCATTAAGGAATCAGAAATACAGAAATCGGGTCTGAATCCATATGAATGGGTGAACAAGCCAATAATGCAGCACAACAGCAGCAAGCAGAGCAACAGAAAATAGTTCAACTAAATTAGCCAAGAAGCAATCATGAACAAGTGAGCAGCCAATATCCATGAGTAAAGCAACATTTAATAACAGCAGCCAAGTAAAGTTAATGCTTGAATGGAAACAGCAATGAAATAGAGCAATTCCTCACAGCAAAGGAAATTCAAACAATGCCTAAATCCACTACTCAGCCCAGATTCGCTAACCACCTAATTCAAACTAAACTAACTAATCTAACCTACTTAAGCTAATCCTAATTACACTAATGCAATTACAGTAAACAGCAAAACAAAGTAGAACAGGGGAGGGTATGGAACCTGGGGGGACGGAGACTAAACAAGGAAAATGAGAGGAAGGTGAAGTGGGGTGATGAGAGAAAGGACTGGGCAGAGCAGCGTGGCGGTTGGGTTGCACCGCTAAACTTGCGCTGGCGGCAATGATAGCTGCAGCGAGTGGCGCAGAGGCAGCGAGAAACAGAGAGCAGAGGGGCAGTGAAAGTGAAAGGAAAGAAAAGTGAGAGAAGAAGAAGAAGACGGTGCGGTGATGGTGGTTGGCGGCGGCGACGGGATTGGAGTGCTCGCCGGAGGTGAGGTGGTTGCTGGGAGAAGTTTGAAGATGGAGGGGGGTTGAATGGTGGGAGAAGGAAAATGGAACGTTGGGAATGGGAAGGGTATGATGCGTGAATGCGCTAGGGCTTCGCGTCTCTGGGGTAAGTGAAAATTCGAATCCACGCGCACGCGTACGGTGCGCGTTTGCGTGGGTGGAAGAAATGAGGAACGGCGCGAAAGCGCCATGCGCGCTTGCGCGTAGACAGAAGGATCAGAATGGGCGCGGACGCGTAAGGTGCGCGTCGACGCGGGTGTGCTGGGCTGAAGGCACAAAAGAGGTCCAGAGTTGGCACAACTTTCGGGTCCTTTGGCCTGGATGATGCCAAGATGCATCGACGCGCGCGCGCACTGTGCGCGTTCGCGTGGATGGCTTGAGCTTATTGGATGGGCGCGGAGGCGTGAAGTACGCCAACGCGTGAACAGCGAAACAGGGAGTGACGCGGACGCGAACAGCGTGCGTCCGCGTGGGTTGAGGCACAGAGTTGGCCCAAAAGTGGCGCAACTCTCTGGTTTTTGGCCCAGGAAACTAAAATGCGCAGCCGACGCACGCGCGCACTTTACGCTTGCGCATGGCTTGCTTTTTCTTCTCTCTTCTTTTTTTTTTAGACATCAAAAGACCTCATAACCTTCCATCCTTTTCTAAAACTCTAGCTAAGGTGTAAGATTAAGCACATTTGGAGACATAGAGGCATTTTCAAACAACTTGAGAAAACTTGCAATTCAAGAAAAAACTCAATTCAAAAATAAATTCATCCCTTATTAAAGCATAGAATGCATAAACACCTTAGTAAACAAAGGAAAATATACCAAGAGGTAAAGAAACTATATACAATGGAACCCGATTCATTCATTCATTATATCTACAGGAGAATGGAAAGAGTTTACCATGGTGGGGTGTCTCCCACCAAGCACTTTTAGTTTAAGTCCTTAAGTTGGACATTGGGAGGCTCCTTGTCAGGGTGGCTTATGCTTGTACCCATCCTTGAACTCCCAAAAGTGCTTGTCCTTCAATCGGTTGTCAGAAGTTTCAACCTTCTTCATTAAGCTTTGGTGAGGTTCTTTCCAAGACGTGAGCTCCCAAGAATGACTACCATAGGATAATCCAGGATCCCATATCTTGTCCTCGCACCCATCTTCTAGTTGATTGTCTTGACTGTGTCCGGGCGACGAGAAAATAGAATTCGCATGGAAGCACCACTCTACTCTCCTAGACCTATTTAGTTCAGCATTACACCAATCCATGCTCTCTAATTCTGAGCTTCCCACCATAATGAGCCTAGATTTAGAACGCCAACCACTAAACATCCTCCTTTTTCGCTTGATTCCACAAAGCGCCCTGAGTTGGCCATCCGTTTCAAGCAAACCATACTCAAGTGGGATAACACAGCTGCGAGTTAGAAGTTTTACCCACTCAAATGGAGGATCGGATGACGAATTAGGTAGAGGGATTGCCAAAGATCGTGATAAAGTATGCTCTACCCCCGTCCATCCCTTTCGAGAGGTTTCCACCACTTGGTAAGGTTCTTCAAGTTCCCCCTCATGCCAAGCTTCCTTAGGTTCACCTTCTTCTTCACCAATTTCTTCTATTTCTTCCCCATCGCTCTCATCGTAGATAGGAGGTCTAGTGAAGTCTACCTCATTATCAAGTCTAAGCAAATTGGGGAAGGATTCTTCAAACTCAAAAGGATCATATGTTGATTCGGAATCATCATAGGTAGGAAAGTTTGTTGCTTGGAGCGCTTCTTCCAGTTCTTTACTTGCATCAGGCTTCGGAGGTTGCAAGCCCTCTTCAACCTTGCTTTCCAATGTACTGGGGGAGGGTTCAACAGGATTGTTAAAGGAGTTGATCGAAGTGGGCAAAAAATCATTAGAGATGGAATCCACTTCTTTATCAATTTCCTTTAACTCATTGTTTACTCCTGTGACATTGCTCTCTTCTTTGATACTCCCTCCACATTCCTTGGAGGAGGTTTCCTCAACTTGGGATTCCTTTATGTACTCAACATATCCTAAACATCCATCCACCACTTCCTTTTGTTCGATAATCTCTATCTTCTCTTCTTGTTGTGGTTCTTGATTCAATTCTTCTTCCTCGCCATGGAGTTCCATGTTCATATCCTTGCTAAGCTCCGGGGTTGCTTCTCCGCATCCAACAATGGAAGTACTTATGGCGCATGAGCTTAGGTGAGATGTTAGGTGACCCACGGCTTCTACTATGCCGGCCACCCTTACTCTTAACTCCTTGAACTTGGTTTCATCTTCCTCTTGTCGCCTTAAAATACGAGATTCAAGGTCTCTCAGTTCTAACATGAAGGTTTCGTCAGGAGATGGTGTTGGAAGAGAAAATTCATCAGTTAGGGAAGAATTGTTATAATCGGAAGGTGGTTCATATTGGTGAAGATCTTGAGGTGGTGTATGTGGAATTTGTGGTTCTTGAGAGTATTGGTATTGGGATGGGGGTTGTTCTACATGTAATTCTAATGGTGGTTGATATGGTGTGTATAAGTTATGGTCATATGGAGGCGAATGATGGTATGAGGCTTATGAGTATGACGTGTGGCTATGTTGAGGATATGTCTCATAGACATATGGTGGTAGTTTTTGGAAGTCACAAGGAAATTCACCATAGCTAGTAGATTGATATGCATCATAGAACGGCTCTTCTTCATAGTGCATTGGTGGAGGTTGTTGCCATGGAGGTTGATCAAGTGTTTGAGGCTCCTCCCACCTTTGATCTCCAATTCCTTGATGTACATCCTCATTGAAGCTTTCATCTCCTACAACATAGTTTGAGCTACACTCATAGCCAAAGTGAGAATTCATAGTGATGTGGAAAATAAAAATAAAGAGCGATAAGAAATGAAGAAGACTAAATCCTAAAATTAGCAAAAATCAACAAATAAACCAAAGATAAAGCTATTCACAATATTTACAATAGTCAATAACATAGCACCATTGGCTCCCCGGCAACGGCGCCATTAATTTGATTGTTCCAGAATTGTCGTCGGTAAGGAATTTCTCTTATAAAGAAGAAGAATTTCGTTGTAAGCATAGCTCCAAACCAACAAACAACTCTCACATCAAATTAAAATATAGTTTTTGTCACAAAGAACAATCTCCAAATAAGAATTAACCAGAGTATTTCAGACTCCGGGTCGTCTCCCTAGGAACCAATGGAGTGCATGTGTATTGGCTATAGAGGGGAAAAAGGGGGTTTTGTTTATGAGATGGCAAGAAAATAAGTAAACTAAGCGAGTAAGCAGAGAAAGCAAATTAAAGAACTCTTGGCTAAGAATTGGGTACTTAAGATCACAATCCTAGTTAATACCAATTATTGACAATTATGAGAGGCCAACCCATTAAGTCTACTTCTCGAAGCCTTAAGTACGTAACATTTACTCCTAGACTGGAAGTATGTCAAATAGACCTAATCACATCCACCCATAAGTCCTAACCTCCCTACCAATTGGTTTAGTAGTGGATTAGCGTCAATGGGCTTCAAATTAATCACACAGAGTTCTCAAATTACCAATTCCATGGTATCCAAAACTCAAGATCACTTAAGTCCCTTGGCCTAGACCAAGAGTTGACAAAACTACTCAAGAACTGAAGAAAACATTTCATCAAACACCTAGAGTGCAATAAAAATTGACATCATACTTGCAAAGATACTAAAATCTACCACTATTAATTGCAAGAAAAGTAAATTCACAAGTCAAATCAACATCAATTAAAGAGACATCAACATTAAAATTGCATTAAATGTAACAAATCCAACATAAGTGCATGAATGTAAAAGAGAGCATAAAAGTAAAATTAACACTACAAATCATGAGAATCAAGGAGTAGAAGTAAGAGATCATAAAAGAAATGAGATGAGAACATGTAATTAAACCTAGATCTAGGAGAGATTAACCTAACCTAATTCTAGAGAGAAGAGGGAGCTTCTCTCTCTAGAAACTAAACTACATGATGCTAAGGCTACAAACAATTGCTCCCCTTTGCTTGGACTTCAATTCTTCATGAAATACACTCAGAAACAAGTTGAATTTGGGCTTGGGCAGCTGAAAAATTGCCCCCAGCGTTTTGCCATTAAGTGGGCCAAGTAAGAGTATCGGCGCGTGTGCGCCCTGTGCGCGTGCGCATCGCTGGCAAATTTCCAATCTGCGCGGAAGCGGTATGTACGCGTGCGCGTCCTTGTGAGAAACCACTTTTGCGCGTGCGCGCCTTGTACACGTGCGCGTCCATTGGTGCATTCCAAATCTTTGTTTCTTCATGCATTCTCCTCTTTGCATGCTTTTCTCCTCATTTCTTCCATCCAATACTTGCCTAATGAACCTGAAATTACTTAACAAACACATCAAGGCATCGAATGGAATTAGGGTGGATTAAAATCACCAATTTAAGGCCCAAAAAGCATGTTTTTACATTTAAGCATAATTTAAGGGAGAATTACAAAACCATGCTATTTCATTGAATAAATGTGGGAAAAGGTGGATAAATCCTCCAAAATAAGCACAAAATAAACCACGAAATCGGAGTTTATCAAAATTCTCTAACAATTGAGATAAATCCTAAAAGTTAGGAGATTGCCAAAAAATAAATTTATTTCTTGTTTACAAGGAGTAACCTGACAACCAGGACACTTGTACTCAAAGATAGAATTTATTTATGCATATGATGATGTATAAGGAGAATTAATTTTATGCTTGAACCTAGACTACCTAGGGGTATAAAATATAATTCAGTTAAGTAATTGTCTGACAACCAGAAAATTATTTGGGATTATAATTACATGGGATACAATTTAATCATATTTATTTAGAATAGGTATGAGTAACAACTTGACAACCAAGGTACTCATTCACGATTTTAAATAATTTTGCCAGAAATATAGATTTCTTGATTTACTTTCATATTTTAAATTTTTAAATATGTCCATCTTTCGTATGACATACTTTGAAAGTAATAAATTAGTTATACATTGATAATTGTTCTTATGTATGAAAAGGTTATCATGGACATGATAATCCTATTGAAATAATATTGTCCAATAAAATTGATGATAGAATAGTCAGTACTTGTGAAGTATTTAAAATATTATTTTACTACAATATGGGTTGTTTTGACAACCATGAGTTCGAATTTCAAAAGCATATACTCACTATTTATTATTGAACATCTTGAGAAGATGTATGGTGCCAAAAGTAAGATAGTATAACTATCAAAAATTTTATTTAAACTAGTGGGAATATTGGGCAATATATTTTAAATTTAGAAGTTGGAATGCCATTAGGCAAATGGCTTTAGTGAGAATTGTTCTTGCAAGCATTTTTGGAGATTTATTTTGTTGCAAATAATTTATAATTAGCTTTAATATGATTAAGTTTTGTAGCCTTTTTGGAAAAACTCAATATGAGTATTGAGGATCCGAATCAAAATTGCTCTTAAGGGTTGGTTTGACCAATAATAAAAATATTGAGTATTTTTATTATAAGAATTTAAAGTAAAATCTCTAATATCTAATTGATATTCTATTGACTAGAGAATGAGATTCTCTCAACGCACAAATACTAGTACTTTATGTACTCCATCATGTTTAAGAAACATGAAATTTGATTTAGTTGAATATCACTATTTGTTAAATATTCATACTACATTTTAAAAATATTGCTAAATTAACAAATTTTTCACTAAATCAGTTTTTTACCTATATGAGATATGAAAAAAGCATAAGTTGAAACTCAAGAACATTAGAGTTTGGAGATGTCTTATATGTGTTAAGAGATTGCACAACAATAGAATTGATATTAGGTCCAATAAATGAGATTTATTGATTATCCTAAAAAAATAATGAGATTATTTTTATCACTCTTCTTATGACAAAGTGTCTGTGATAAGAGGTTAAACTATTTTTTAGAAAAGGGATTCCATCCTAAAGAAAGAGTGGGAGTACAATTACCTTTATTAGAATTGTATACCACTCAATAAAGGATATACTTTCTCCTGAAAGTATAAAAGGTTTGATCGTCAAACTAACATTTCAAAAAAGTAGCCTATTTGTATAATGATACAATTCTATAAAGATAGATCTAATGGTTACTTAGATTTTTTTATAATCATGTTCAATAAGGATTGTTCTTAAAATAAAATTATGCACTATTGTAGTGGGAGATTTCATGTTTTGAGAAAACGTGATATTTATTATGCACTAAGTATATTTTACAAAAGGTCAAGCAAATATGCTCAAGAGCAAAGGTGTTTAAGGGCAAAAGAGTTTTGATAAACACAGATGTGCATTGAAAAATTATACACATGATTGATTGGCTCTAGTACAAGTGAGAGATTATTGAGATAATAGTATGCCCAAGATCTAATCTATCATGATTGGCTCTCGTGCAAGTGGGAGATTGTTGGGAATAAGGAGTATGACCACAATCCAATCAATCATGTGTCAAATAATTTGTTATTGTTATTATATTAAAATGTTTATATAAAAAAGTCCTTGATTAAATTTAGAGATTTATCATTGTGATGTGATCATAATATTAAGAGATAAATCTTTTATAATTTAATCTAAATTGTTCTTGGTCATAGAATTATTAAAAAGGACATTAATAATCCGAAAAGATCAATATATATATAATGATCTTCATTGGATGAAGATTAATAGATCTCATTTATTAAATTATATATATATATATATATATATATATATATATATATATATATATATATATATATATATATGGTGCATATAGAGATATCACCATTGAACTGACTCACTTTGAGAATTCCTAATGGTTATAATTACCGTATATTTGTCAATAGGATATTCTCAAGATGAACATAGTAATAGAGTTTCCTTTGACCTGCAATTGTCATAGTAATTAACAATGTATTTATTATACTTTGATTCTGGACACCTAATACCCTAGGGTGTTAGTTGAATGGACATTGGGTATGATTTAAATACTTTTAAAATTAATGATTAGTCAATAGGGAATCCATCAACTCTCGGTAAAGAGTTTGAGCTCTATGATTATAATGACTGAGATGAAAAAAATCTTGGCCAAGGGGATTGAATGAATGAAGAAATGAGTTTCTTAGGTCATTCACAGTTCATTATAATAATGGTAACAAGTTAGAGTTTGACACTCTAAGGGTTAACCAAGAGCTGGAAAGATGGAAGGAATTATACTTTGTTCTTCTCAGGTTCTTAGTAAAAATATATTACTTCATACTATCAGGTCGTTGAGGAGTGTTGCTAGACGCCAACCTTCATTAGTAAATTTAGTATGACTAATTTACTACCCGCTTAATATTGAACCTATGAGGTCACACACTAATGAGTGTTCTAACCTTTGCTATAGAATTATTTAATTATTATTTTGATTTGATCAAATAAATAATTATATTAATTCAAATGGAATATTATTATATTCTTTGCTAGCACCAAGAATATAATAATAGTATGATAATTGAGAATATTAAATGAGATTTGAGAATAATTAGTTATTCTATTTCTAAATTTGGATGAGATCCTAACTGATTCTGTTTTCAAATTGAGTTATGATATGATTCATAAATTTGAAGGATTCACATTCAGAATTTCAAAATATGATTTAAATTTGAATCGAGATTCAAATTTAAGATTAGTAACAAATCTCATACTATATATATGTATGCCAAGAGTAGAAGAAAAATGCGAACAGAAGAGAATAACAAGAGTTTTATTCCTTTACCTCTACACACATAAACGTATGTGAGCCTAATTCTTGGAGAAGAATTTTATGGCGTGCAAAGAGTTGCAAGAGGTTTCTCAATTTAGATCAGATGTCCATTGGTCAAGGAGTTGACAGTAAAGGTTGGTCTCGGTGTAGATACGCATAGAGTCTTCGTACAATCGAAGAATAAAGTTTTTACTAAGCGTACTCAGGTATTTAGATCTGATCTATATATTATTAAATTATTAGAATAAAATTTAAGCACAAAATAGATCTTTAGGATTACTTTCTTTTCTTCCGCTACGTGTTATGCACACATGGTAATCCTTCAAAAAAAAGAAGTAAAAAAACTGAAAATCACTTATTAAAGTATGAGTGTAAGATCCAATTTCTTAGTTTAATAAAAGGTGCTGTCTGTGGTGAATTTGCAGCACATGACTATGGTGACCAATTTTTAGGAGATTGGGGAACAGAACAATGCGTAGAGTCAACTCTGTGCGTTTGACTTTTTAAGTGGAACAATAATGTGATATTACTACCCTAACCAACTTCTCTTGTAATTAACCAAAAGAAAAGTTTAGAGAGACAATGAAAATACTAAATAATATGAATGAATATGTCAGATGTTCAATTTAATAGGTATGCAGATGATTATGTTGATTATTTTTAATTGGATGATTATTATTTTTTTTTATTTACTCATGGAAAGTTAATAATGACTGGATGTTCAATTCACTAGATGTGCGAATGATTATCCTAATATTAAGATTTAGGAGGTAATTTGAGGTAGAGTATTTTTTTACTTTATTCGATCAATTCTAGAATTCATTGTTCATATTATTTAAAAAAAACTATTATCTATCTAACAAAATGTTAACCAAAGGATGTTATAGTTATTTGGCAAACAACTTTTTTCTTTTTTCAGTTGAAACAAAGGGGTCTTTCACCCCGACAAATAAACAAAACCTAAGACTTCCTCAATCCCGAACAATCAATGAATAAGGAATGTTTGATATCACCAGGGAGTGTCAAAACAGTATACTATATGTACAAATATTTTTATTTTTTTAATTGTTAATTTTTCTCTATGTTATTTAATATCATAATAAAAAATTTTTAAGTGTTTTAGGATTAAAGTACATTAACAATCTCAATAGATCAAAGAAATAGAATGGAACGAAGAAGCGAATTTTAATACTAGACATAGATCTTTATTACTCTTGATACCACATAATAGATTTCAAGAAGAAAAAATTAATTGAGAATTAGAGTACTCATAGTAGAAGAATACAAAGAATAGAAATAAAGTAAGATAGTGAAAAAAGTGAATTAAAATTGATTAACTAAATTCATATTACAGCTATAGTATATATAGATGTTACAACATATTGATTACAACAAATTATTAATAAAGTTAGTTACAACAGATAACTAACTTTCTTATACCAGTCTAATAGTCCCCCACAAACTTAGGAAGACTTTAATGCTAATTTGAGTTTGCTTCGAAATTTGTCAAAAAGAACTTAAGAGAGAGGCTTTGTAATGATGTCTGCTACTTGTTCAGAACCAGGAATATAAGTCACTGCTACTAAATCTTGCATGACTCTATCCCTTACAAAATACAAATTAATTTTAAAATGCTTTGATCCTTTCATGCAAAATAGGATTATAGGCTAGAAGCATTGAAGAGATATTATCACAAAAAATTGTAGGTAAGATGTTGCAGGGCTGTTTCAACTCTCTTAATAAAGTCTGGATCCATATTAACTCAGCAAAGACTGCAACCAATGCCTTAAATTTAACTTCAGTGGAACTTTTGCTCATAACCGGTTGCTTTGAACACTTCCATGAGACAAGATTTGATCCAAAATATACAAAATATCCAAAAATAGATGTACGATCATCTAGATATGTTATCTAATCTGAGTCTAAAAATGCTGTTAAATGAGGATCACTAGTTTTGTGAAATTGTAATGTAAGATCAAACAAACCTGCTAAGTATCGAAGCACTCTTTTCAGTGCTAGCTAGTGCTCTTGACCAGGATTTGTCATGTATTGACTCAATTTGTTTACTGAGAATGAAATATCTGATCTTGTGATTGTCACATATTGCAAACCTCCCATTATTGATCGAAATAGAGTTGAACTATCACAGGAAATAGCAGAATTAGTAGAAAGTTTATTGGAGCTAAACATTGGTGTGTTGACAGATTTTGAGTCCTGCATTCTTGCCTTTACTAATAAGTCTTTTATATATTTGCTTTGATTAAGAGAAATCAACTTGTCAGAATGATGAAGCACTTTAATACCTAAAAAAATTTAAGTCACCTAATTCTTTGAGTAAGAAAGTGTGTAATTGTTTTAGAATCGAGGCAATTTCAACTTCACTATCTCCTGTCACAAGCATATCATCCACATACATCAATATATAAATAGCAGAATTATGTGTGAATTTGGTAAAGAGTGAAGGGTCTGATGATTTTGTGAATACAAAGCCAAACTGTCTAAGAGTAGCAGTAATTGTAAGATACCGAACTCTTGGAGCTTGTTTTAAACCATAAATAGCTTTATTCAATTTACATACTAAATGAGGGTTAGTGTGAGTGAACCCGGGTGGTTGTGGCATATAGATAGTTTCATGAAGCTCACCATTCAAAAAAGCATTGTGCTATGATGCATGGACACCAACACGAATACGGGACATGACACGATATGACACGATATGGGACACGCGGACACACAAATTTAAAATTTTTATGAGACACAAGGACACGACATATATCTAAAATATAAAGTATTTTCTAGATAAATTGTAATGATATTTTAGTATTTTATTGATATTAAAATAAAAATTAATTTTTTAATTATTTTTAATATCTTTTTTAATTATATAAAGTATTTAAATATTTTTTGTTTTAATAATTAATAATATATACTATTTTTAAACTCATTTCAAGAATATATGTTAAGAATAAGACTGGACATGCTGATACGTGATGGTATTTAGGTGTGTCCAAACATGTCCGGAGAAGAATTTTTTATTTTTTATTAAGACACGGTTAGACGTAAAAGACACGCATACATTTCAATCTTTTCAAATTTATACATCCCATTATTAGCCTTGCCTAAGAGAAGGACCTCCTTGATAGCCTGCGATTTAACCAAGCAATAATCAGGTCAAAAAGAGAAATACACATTATTGTCTTTAGTAAACCTTGAGATACTTATCAAATTTTGAGTTATAGAGGGAACTAACAACAAATCATATAGGTTATATCATTTTCTAGTAGTAAAACATTGTAAATAAGAAGTACCAATTTTTATGATATCCATACCTAATCCATTTTCCACATATACCAGTTCTTGTCCTTGGTAATCAAGAGATTGATGCAAAAAATCATATGTGCAATGATGAGTAGCGCCAGAATATGCGTACCATTATTGATCTTGTGTTGTGGCTGGAGTTGCTATCATAGCTTTAGGATTATGGAATGAAGCAGGTGGAGGTAGCGCATTATGCGTTGAGGTGGCAGGAGTATGTTGTTAAGCATGGTTGTATGTTTGATAAAACCTGGAAAAACAGTAACTTGCAACATGTCCTAGCTTACCACAAATTTAGCATTGAGGACAATTTTGATTATTGAAAGAACCTCTGCCACCTCTATCATTTCTGTCTCCTCAACTTTTTCTACACCTAGATCTACGGCCTAAAGTTCCATGATTTCTTCTTCCACTACCAAAGAATGGTGTGGATTTGAACTGCTTTGATTGATTTGAATCTATTTGAGTATAGTGAACCTGTATCATTAAATTGTCTGGCTTCTTGAACCGTTCTACTATCTCTTCCTGTGTCATAAAAAGTGCTTCTAAATCTGGTATAGGATATGGTGGATCTTTTCCAATAACCATAGTAATGAACGAGTGATACTCTTCACTTAAACCATCAAGAATTACATTAGCGTATTCTGAATTAGAAATTGGAGAGCCTATTGCTGCAAGAGAGTCTACCAATTTTTTAATCTTGAGAAGGTATTTTGAAGTTGAGCCAATCTTTTTAATAGTTTTTAACTGTAATTGTAATTGTCTCTCTCTAGCTTTGGTTTAAGATGCCAAATACACATGAATTCCGCTTCAAACTTCATAAGCAAGCTTTAGTCCAATGACTCGATGCTTAAAATAATTGTCCATTGATGCAAACAATCATGATGTAAGACTATAATCATCAATTCACCACTCTTTAAATTTCTTAGATGCAGTACCTAAAAATTCATCAGCAGTAGAAGCGAACCTGGGTGGAATCTTGTCTTTTCCCAAATAATCTCAATTCTTGACCACAGATAGTGAATATTGCCAAATGATGCCATGTAAGAAAATTATCATTGCAAAGTTTGTCAGCTAAAGGTATAGCAAAGGGTTTGTTTGGTGATTGAGAAGTTGAATTGATGGGTAAAGGTGATGATGTATCCATATATGATATTTTTTCAGGTTCTTCAGGATTTGTAATGTCAACGTTGCTAGACATGGATCTTTGCATCTCTTGATACCAAAGCTATTTTGCATGAAAGGACAAAGTATTTTGAGATTAATTTATATTTTGTAATAGATAGAGTCATGCAAGGCTTAATAGCAGTGACTCATATTCCTGGTTCTGAACAAGTAGCAGAAGACATCATGACAAAGATTCTCTCTCAATATTTTTTTGACAAATTTTGAAGCAAACTCAGATTGGTATTAAAGCCTCTCTGAGTTTATAGGGGGATATTAGTATGGTATAAGAAAGTTAGTTATCTGTTGTAACTAACTTTACTAATCTATTGCAATATGTTGT
>NC_029785.2:26532120-26533750 GCF_000816755.2 Arachis ipaensis
TATCCCATTCTCTTTCTATTCTTTATATTCTTCTACTATCACTACTCTAATCCTCAATCAACCTTTTCTTCTTGAAATTCATTAGATCTCCATGCCATATCGTAAGACAATTTGTTATTTAGGACTTCCAAGTATACAATTTAACTTTAAAATTAATTTATTTGTAACTTTGGATAAAATATTCTATTTTTAAAGAGAAACATGAAAAGATATACAAATTATTTTGTATCAATAACAAAATATGAAGAAAAAGAAGAAGACATGTCAGGGAGAAAGAAAAAGAAGAAAAAACATGAAAAAAAAGTTGTAGAAAAAGAAAGCATGTTGGGAGAAAGAAAAAGAAGAGGAGAAAGATAAAGAAGAAGAAAAAAAACATATTGAGAGAAAGAAAAAAAGAAGAAAACGATGATGATGATGATGAATAAAAAAATGTAGTAGTAGTAGAAGAATAAAATTTTTTGTCCAGACAGTAAAAATTTATAAGTTTGGCAGTTTAAAATTTTTGTGCTTTTTTCTTTTATCTATCTAATAGTTTTCTATAAGGATCCAATTTTCAGGAAACTAATTTTTCAGGCTATTTTGCAACCTATTCTGCAAAATTTAGGATGACGACTCATTAAGGATTAGTGAGGCATGCCCAATAGTAAAAAAATGAAAATAAATAAAAAAATGGTAATTAATAGGTCAAACTTAAATTTATGAGGGTAATTAATCCCTCAAAGTCAAATATGACTAGTAAAAAGTAAATACTCACTTGCCATTGGTTTATTTTTCTCACTAGAGACTTTTTTTAGCCAAGATTTACTTTTAGTGACAGTTTTGCACGCGTTAAAAAAAAGTTAGCACTCTAAAATCTCAGAGTTAGTGATAAAAATAATTTTTACCTTGATAATTATGTCCTAAGTTTAATCTTAGCCATTCATTCTTGATTTATTCCTTTAAGAATAAATCTCAGCCGCTCATTATTTTACCACGCGGTAAAAATTAATCCGAAGAGAATTTTTTACTAGTATTCTACAAACACCTCATAGAAATTCTGAATTCTCTTGCTTGCTCTCCAAGTAACACGTCCCTCTCTCTCGCTCATATGACCGAGATTATCTCTGCTATTTATCCATCTCTACAGTATTTTTAACCCTGAATTACTAATTGCGATTAACTGCAGATAAACTCGACGCGCAAGTAGGGACCAAGCTTCCTCATTTTCACGCTCATTCCTATCTCAAACTTCAGCCTTCAACCACAAAAATTTTAGCATATTTCACCACTATTAATTCATACTTTTATCACCTTAATTACAATGTCTACTTTAACCTTTATTTAAACACAAATGTTAAACAAAAAGAATAAACATATATAAAATACTGCAATTTTTCTTTTTCTTTTTCATCAAAAAGAATAAAAACAAAAAACATTAAACATATATAAAATACTGGAATAACACTATCAAAAGGAAGAGGAGAAAAAAAATAGCTATGACTTTTGTTGAGTTTGGACTAATTTAATTGGATTTGATTACCAAAAATATTTATACATATAGCAATACAAAAATATTTAATCTTTGAATTTGAAGCTTCTCTCAAAAAATATATGAAATTTAAAGTAAATTATCTTGGTTTGTAGTCTAATT
>NC_029785.2:26533886-26551228 GCF_000816755.2 Arachis ipaensis
TTAGGGAACTAATTTTTCTTAACTAATTTTAATCAAATTTTTCTATAATTATTTTTTATCTTTATATTTATAATATTTTTTTATCTTTTATTTTTTTTCTTTTCAACACTTCCACAATTTCATCTTTTATTATTGCTGCTGACTATCCATCACCGTTGCCGCCTAGTTGGCAACCGTCCAACGATCATCGCCGTCGATCACCCTAAAGTCTAAACTTAAAATTCTAAATCCTACTGAACCCTTAAAAATGTGAGGATTAAGAAAAGTAGTTTTGACAACTGGAAAAAAAGGGACTAATGTCGACTAATCTTAAAGTTAAGTTCTGTACAAGATGTCTCTGGTACGGGTTGAGAGATGGATCGAGAACTTGCGGGTTAAGGCAGATGCCGGATTGCTTGACTGGAGCAATAGGGGGAGGTACCTGCAAAGACACTCCGACGCTCAAGTCAGAATGGATCTAAGAGGTATAAAGTGTGTGGAATGAATGAATACCTGGAGGGACTTGGGTCCTCCTTTTATAGGTGTTGGTGAGCATCTTATCTTATCTTATCTTATCTGGCTAAGATAAGGGAGATGTTTGAATTCGAAAGTCGGTTAGGAGCTCTAGAGGGCCAGTTTCGGGCCTTCCGGAAGATGGAGACGGGTCGGACCCGAGGAACCGGGTTCGGGTTTAGTCGTGGGTCCGGGATCCGTGGGCCGGATCCGTAACAGTTGCCCCGCAGCGGGAGAGCGAGCAAGGTCGGTCTGTCGCTGGGAGGTATGGTATTTGACTGCGGGCTGGGTCTTTAGTTTTTCTTGGGTGTTCGTTTGATTCTCCGTCGTGAGATCGGTGTCTCGGCCTCGGCTTTTGCTGGAAGGTTCGTCTGACCGTTTTGGTTTGACGTGACTCTTCCGAGCCTACTACGTCTGTTGCGTTCTTCGAGGCGTGCTTTATTAGCTTCTATTTTCGAGGGAGGTGTTTAATGCGAGGGAGCATTTTCCTCTTTTGCCCCTACGAGCCTTACCTTGTTTTAGGGTTATTTGTGTATTTTCGCCCCCCTCCTTTTGTAACCGTTTTGGCCTTTTAATTCCCTCGTTTGTTTTATTTTTTATTTTTTCGTTCTTTCTTGAAGAAATCTTCTCTTCTCTCTGTGTTACTGTTCTCTGGTGCTTTTTTGCCGCTTCTGCTTCTCAAGCTTCCCCAGGATCTTTTTCTCCGTTTCCAGGTTGGTGTGCTTCTTTTCTTCTTTTTTGTTTTGTGCTATGCCTGTTTTGTATTTGCCATGCGTTGTACTTTGTTATTTCCTTGCTGCATTGTGTTTTCTGCGGTGGTATTTTGAGTTTTGGGGGAGGGGGCTGAGTGTGGTTGTGTTTGGTTAGTAGTGGCGGTGCACCACCGTGTTGGTTTTGGCAGTAGCGGTAGGTTTCTGTTCTTGCTTCTGCGTAGGGTTGGTAGGCTGATGGTGGTGCTCCTCCCTGTTTTAGGTATGCATCGGCGGAGAAATGAGGGTGTTGGTGCTCCCGTGGCTCCCTCCAGGGGCGTCCCCGCTCGCTACACTTGGGTGACTAGCGACGTGTGGGGCGTTCTGTCACGGATGACGGAGGCCGATCTTCAACGCCTCCGTGATCAGGGGGCGATTTGTGGTGGCGGTGAGATGGAGCGGCAGTACGAGCTTGCCCTTCCAGATGCCGACGAGCGTGTCTGTTATTTAAATCTTCATTCGCCCACTGTTCCGGACTGGATGTGGGTTTACGAGTCGATGTTTACACGGCTCAGCGTGCGGTTTCCTTTCTCGCCGTTTGTTCAGGATTTGCTGAGTCGGTGTTCCGTGGCGCCGTCTCAGTTTCATCCGAATAGTTGGGCTGCCGTGCGGTCTTTTGAATTGGTGTGCCGGTATCTCGACCTTCCGGCTTCTGTTCCTGTTTTTCTTTTTCTCTTCTTATGCACTCTCCCGACTAAAGAAGGGAAGCATAAGAAAGGATATATGTCATTCCGTGCTCAGCCTCATCGCTGAATTTTTGGGTTGTTTGAGGATTCCTTTCACGGTTTCAAAAGGGAGTATTTTAAGGTGCGTCTCGTTCAGGGGCATCATCCATTTTGGTTGTTGCCGGAGGGCGTCCGTCGGTTTCTGACGTACTGGAATTTCCATGCTGGCCCGTCGGTTTTGACTAAGTTCACCTATGATGGCTTGTCCCAAGAGGATAAGGATGTCGCCAACATTTTGTGGCATTTGTTTGGCGAGCGTCCGTTGAATCCTCGGGATGTCATGGGGGACCCCGAGGCTTGTCGGGCGTATATCAGTGTGTGCCCTGTCTCTTTCCTGATTTTTTATGTTTTGTTTTTCCCGAGTTTGTAACTTGATTTTTTCTTTGGTTTCTTTCAGTTGAGATGGCTGATGGGCTGACTTCTTTGGCTAGGTTGAAGGCCGCGATGGGTCGGGAGGAGGGATCTTCGTCTCCTTCTACCCCTGTCTCCAATCCTGCCGTGGATTCTCAGCCGGTTTCTCAGGAGGTGGTTTCCTTGGGTGCGCGGGCCGATGCTCAAGTTTCTCCTAGTCCTGCGAACTCTCCTGAAGTCGTCGTGGTGACGGCTGCTGAGGCTTCTCGGAAGAGAAAAAGGCCTGAGGACCCGAGCAGCGAGACTTTTGAGAAGGAGGGTTTGGTGCCTAGTGTGATGGATCGTCGTTTCGATGCCCCGGGTTTTATTGATCAACACTTGAAGCCTGGTACGGAGCCGTTTTTTTATGGTTGCGATGTTTCGTTCCAGGCCAAGTCGGTGTACCGTGCCCTCCTTCGGTCTGCTGTCGTTGTTCGGAAGGCTGAGCCCGTGATGGCTCAAGTTGGTTTGCTGGATAAGAAACTCCGTCACTCTCAGGCTGAAATGGTTAAGCTGAAGGAGAAGCTTGAGGCTGCCGAGATTGCGAGGGAAAAGGCAGTGAAGTCTTCTGAGGAGGCCGGGGCAGAGATTCTCCGGCTTTTCGAGGTTGAGACTTCACTTCTTTCTCAACTGGGTGAGGAGCGGCAAAAGGCTTCTAATGCGGGTTCCCAGGCTGTCGTGCTTCTCGGTGAGACGGAGGCTTTGAAGGCCGAGGTTGCTGCCTTGAAGAGGGAGAAAACGGAGTTGTTGGCTGATGCTAAGGATGCGATTGCTGCTACCGAGGAGACGATGAAGGCACAGACCCTGGTGCTGGCTCCAGGCGTGGACGTGTCCGTGATGGGAGCGTTCAAGACCGTTCTTGATGGCCGGATAGTTGACCTCGAGTAGCTTTATCTCTTTGTAATTTTGTATTTTTGTCTTGAGACTTGGCTTGTTTTTTGGATATTTTGGTTTGGCCGTGGGCCGTGTAACCGTGACTTCGTAACTCCGGATTTCGTTAAATGACTTTTTCAGCCGTTCGGGCCTTTTTGTATATTCCGTTTAAGACTGTTCCGTTTTTTGGTTTATTTCATTCCGTTTGGGATGAGCGGACCGTCGTGTGGTCGTATTTTCGTGGATATCCGTGTGTTGGGCCTGGGGGGTGATCGGTCCCCCAGTCGTGGCCGTAATTTTGTTCCGTATTTGGGACATCTTAAAATTGAAGAATTTAGGGATAGCCTTTTAATGGAATTTTATTGATGGGTGGGCCTCGTTAAAACCCTCCGTCTTTGGGGGGACCGTGACGACGTGGTCATTCGTGTGGTGGACAGTACTTGCTATTCTTGCTTGGTTTGTGACCTCCCGGTGTTCTGGGGTTGGGTTAAGCGGTCGAGAGTCATCCTGACTTGAGGGGGTTTCCTCCAAGACGTCCCCCATCCGGATCGGCTGGCGCAAGTTCCCCACAGACGGCGCCAATGTACAAGATGTCTCTGGTACGGGTTGAGAGATGGATCGAGAACTTGCGGGTTGAGGCAGATGCCGGATCGCTTGACTGGAGCAATGGGGGGAGGTACCTGCAAAGACATTCCGACGCTCAAGTCAGAATGGATCTAAGAGGTATAAGGTGTGTGGAATGAATGAATACCTGGAGGGACTTGGGTCCTCCTTTTATAGGTGTTGGTGAGCATCTTATCTTATCTTATCTGGCTAAGATAAGGGAGATGTTTGAATTCGAAAGTCGGTTAGGAGCTCTAGAGCGCCGGTTTCGGGCCTTCTGGAAGATGGAGACGGGTCGGACCCGAGGAACCGGGTTCGGATTTAGTCGTGGATTCGGGATCCGTGGGCCAGATCCGTAACAGGTTCGTATATGTTTTCTTCTTATATCACATGTTCCGTAATGACACAGAACTCAATTTTGGAGAAAAAATCAATTTAACGGAAAAATATTCCATTCTTTCTTTTCGAAGTCAATGAGGAATGCCAAAATAAAGAATCTCCCAATAAACAAGAAAGCAAGTTCACTACTAATCAAGTATATATTATTCTATCAACTATATGCTAGATTGCTAGTCCCTTAACCATGAGTGCCTTCTTGTCAAAGCTCAACCAAGAACCAGAATCTTTTCCCTGCCCAAAAATTAATCCAGCGACAAAGTGAGGAATTTTCTTATTCCAAACCCTAAACAATACTCATAATAGCTTTTTTAATTACAAACGAACTAACTAAAACAATATTGGTAATTAACCCTCTGAGCTTCTTTTTTAATTCAACATTAGGTAATTATTAATGTATCGTTGAACGGACGTAAAATTCGAGATATATATATCGGAGATGAAGTGCACCAAGCCACATTGCTTTTTCAAACAGACAACAACAGCAAGAAAGGTGAAGGATTCTTCATGGTGGTCATGCACATGGAAAAAGGTTGATGGTGGCGGCGGCTGCGGCGTGGCAGTGTGGCTATGCCAAAGTGTCTCCGCCGCCTTTTTTGCCACCTTAGAGTGGTGCGCTTGCATGTACGTTGACACATGGGATGGTCCCCCCGGTGGTCATGATGATTCCAATAATAATCATGCACCTCTCATTCTCATAGACAAAAAGGAGCACTATTCTTCTGGTACCCAAATCTTGAAGCATAATTGAAATTCGAATTTGAGTTGATGAATTCACCACAGTTCATAATATATAAATAAAAAAAATTATTTGTATAATACAATCAGTTATTAAACTCATCTGCCATGTATTTTTATATAAATGCATATATTTTTATATAAATATATATATAATTTATTTTATTTTTAATATATATTTTATATTTTAATACGTATTTTATATTAATAATTAATTTTTATGGTTGATTTTAATATACGGCTAGTATAATTAATTAAATAAATGTCTATACATGTAAAGTTATTGCATTGAAACTAGCTAGCGTTGAGGAATTTGGATAATATATTATGATTAGTAGTGTATTCTACTTATTATCCACCAATAGATATGTAAAACCATAATATATATAAATATGTGTGTGAGTGTATGTATGATACTGTAAGCATTAATATTCTTTAACTTCTTGCTAGATCAAGTCAGAAATAAACATATCTGCATTATTAATTTAGGGTTATTCAGGTTGAAATTAAAATATTTGTAATAAAAAAAATTAACTAAAAATAATTAAAATTTATTTTATTTAATTTTTATGTATTTAAGTCTTTAGTAAAAATAAATAATAGCCGATAAACCTTTATTTGTTAGGTTGGTAACTGGAGAGTTGCATTGGAATCTTTCCCGCTATATATTCCTTAACTCTTTTAGGATGATTAAGGTTCAAGGGGATAGTGGAATTAGTTTAGTCCGGTAATAAAAAATCTATATGAATATAAAAATTGGCAACTAATTTTGCATCAAAATAATCATAAGTAAAATAATCAATGGTTTCAAATAATATAATTCAATCAAATGTCCTTATATTGATTGGTGGCTGATTTTGGAATTAGCATGACTAGTTCAAACTGACTTACCTACTATTGGTTAAAAGTAACAATACATTCTTTCCTTCAACAAATGTTGTAGTTTATTATCACTAGACACTTTACCAGAAAGAAAAGTAAAAATCCTGAGAAAGCAAGCAATTGAGCAGAAAGGCCTAAGAAAAAAAAAAGTATAAGAACAGGACCACTACTAAGGTCAAATATTGTGCTGGAAGGCATGTTGAAGACATGAATAGTTCTAAATATATGAAAAGTAAGAAAACAAAAAATTGGCATTATGCATTGTTCCAGCCGGATAATACATTCTATTCGTTTCTTGTTACATGGTGACAGATTCCTGTTTCCTAAAATTTAAAACAAGTATGGATTTAGCTGCCTTTTGGTCAACGTAAGCAAAGCATATTCCTAAAGAAAAATGGTACATGATGTTAACCAAATTTTAACTCGATCTAGTTATTTGTTTTGGTGCCATAATGTGCTTTTTTGTTTTCACCTTCGAATTAATCTCTTTCAACACACTGATTTTGCTCCTCTTTGCTCTTCTTCTAATACCTCTGATCTTTTGTTCCTTGCTTCCTGTTTTGTTTCTATGTATGAACTCAATCAAATGGGATTTCAACCTCTCCAAATTGTGATCCTAGAACTTGTGGGACTTTTATTTCAGCTATGAATCGCACAAAATTTAATCTTGATTTTGGAAAATATGTCCTGTGTCTATTAATTTCTTGAGGCTCAACCAAACTACCTGGCTTGCATTTAACAATAATCCTCTAATTAGATCGAGACCTTCAATGGTATTACAAGTAATAGACTAGACCCGAATTGTATGTGATAATGAAGGAACCGTATCTATCATTATTTTACTCTATGGTTAACTTTAACAACTTTATAATCTTTGCATAAATATAAAACTCTCACTAAATAATCTGTGATGCTTAAGTCACAACTGACATTTAGCAGGGGCATCACTGATTATCTACCTACAGTATAGTACCCTAACGTATCCAATGATATAGTTTTACAATAGGAGCTGATAATTTTTTTGTTCATTTGCTACACACTTGTATTCAAAGATATAGTATAATGATTTACAAAATAAATATGATATATTATTCCAATGGATATGTGTATACAAATAATGCCGAGTCCTAACCCACTTATACTAGATCCACTACAAAAAAATTTGATCTACTATTACCATAACTAGTGAAAAGGGTGACTATAGACTTATAGTTACTGTTTTTTACCTTAACTCAATTTTTCAACTGTAATCTATTTTGACGCAGCCATAAATCTATAATTACGATTTTTTTATCTATGGTCATAGTTTTTTTGGGTACTTTCTATTTGACACTTGAGGTCACGTTTTTTAACTGTGATCATAGGTTGCTCTATGGTCACGTGTAAAAAATATGACCATAACTTGCTCTATGATCACAGTTTTACCATGACCATAACTTATTTATGGTTACGCTATTTTAAAACCGTGACTATAACTTACTCTATGGTCATCCTAATTTTAAACCATGACCATAATCTAATCTATGGTCACGATTTTAGCATGACCATAACTTATTCTATGGCCACGCAATTTTAAAACGGTGACCATAACTTACTCTACGGTTATCTTTTTGTAAAACCGTAATCATAACTTATCTTATGGTCACTTTAATTTTAATCTCTGATCATAGCCTAATTTATAGTCACAGTTTTAGCTGACCATATCTTATTTATGGCCACGCTATTTTAAAACCTATTGTCGTCCTAGTTTTAAACCGTGACCATAACTTAATCTATGCTCACGATTTTAGCATGTCCATAACTTATTCTATGGATACACTATTTTAAAACCATAACCATAGCTTACTCTATGATCACGTTATTTTAAAACCGTAACTATAACTTACTCTATAATTACCATTTTATAAAATCGTGACCATAACCTAATCTATGATTACAATTTTAGTGTGACTATAGTTTACTTTATAGTCATATATACTATTTTTAATTTAAACCGTAATCATAGATCCTAAATATAACAAGATCACTTATTTTCAAAATTTACTCAATTCAATTCATCAACAAGTAATTTCAACAAACACAACAATTTATCTCCAAAACAAAATAAATTAAAAGCTAAATTTAACAAAAAACAATGCACACCAAAATATAGTAACAGTAGATAATAATTCTACTATATATCATATTGATATTGCTATAATGATATAAAATCATGACAAATAATACAATGATCATTTTATTGTAAAATGCTAAAATGCTCGTTCATCAGATCCCAAAGCCTCACAGCAATATCTAGTCCAACGTTGGCGCATGAGCAAGCTCAAATGGATGTTTAGGTTTCGAATGGACCTCTAGTCTTTATTGTCACGTCAAAAATTCCAACAGAATGCCATCTATTACACGCTATTTGAAATCAGAATAAGCTTATCCAAACAACCCAAAATTATTATAATCAACAAAAACAAAATCAAAATACAAAATCAGTAACTCACAATCACTATAACCATAATAATCAACAAAATAACGCAAGAAGCAGCAACAAAAGTTATGTCTAACAGCCAGACTTCAAAATCAATAAAAACTCAATCATTATAATCAACTCCAAACTTTAATAATTATGATAATTAGTACTAGTAAGAAGAAAAAAAGCACAACAAAAATCGAGAAAGAGAGTAGAGAATGATAACTTGTGATTAAAGTAATAGATTAACATATTAATATAGTGAGTGAATATACTTGTTTTGATCTCAATTCTAAACAATTGATATATATATACACACTAACACTAAGTACTTCTAGGAGCTAAAGATTAGCTAAGATTAGTCATAACTAACTCTAAAACTAACGTCCAACTGTGATGTCAATTTATCCTTTTCCTTGATATATTTGTTCTTTTTTATCTTTAGCCTTAATAACAAAAAATTCTAATAATCAAGTAATCACTCAATAATAATGGAAAAACCAAACTTACACAAGAACTCAAACCATCAATAACAAAAAATTTTAGCAAAGACTTCTAATCAAGCATTCAACAAAAATTCAGAATCCAAAAATAAAAACTCAGCATCCAAAGTCAAAGAATCCAAAAATTGAAAAACTAAACAAAGAATCCAAACTCAACATCTAAACTAAATTTAGAATCACCTCAAAAATTAACTCAAAAACACAATAATTAATATAATTAACTTAAAAAAATAACAGTCAACAATTAACATAATTTAATCCAGAAAAAATAGCAGTGGAGGGATGAAAGCTACCAATGGAGAGAGAGAGAGAGAGAGAGAGAGCTCCGACGGTGATGGTAGCTGCTGGCTGACTGTTCGGCAGGTTAGAGAGAGACTGAGAGCGACAACGAGGTGGGGCTAGGCTCTGTGTGCTAAGAGAGGAGGGAAGAAAATGTTTGTTCTTCCCTTATTTTTACCCTATTTTAATTTTATTAATCCCTATATAAATTAACAAGATACAATGCTAATTAACAATAAAAGATAACATTCACTTTCAATTTTGTTTTCTATTTTATTTATAACTTTTAATTTTTAATTTGACGACGAGACAGAGACGGTGACACCAACTGCTCTGAATCGACCTTCTGATGACATCGAAGAGAAGTGAATCCAGGAGAAGAGAGCCGAGCAGATCTTCAAGAGGCGACAACGACGACCATTGGCTATCACCACTGGCGGCGATAATGGTGGCATTCTAAAGTTTGACGGTGAAAATAGGTTAGGGATTTCTTTCAACTCAAAGAGAAAAGAAAGAGAGGGGGTTTGTGACTCTGAGAAAGAGAAACGGGAGCTCTTAAGACAAGGAGCTCTGAAGATAATGGTGGCTACTAGCTGACTGTTCGGCAGGTCAGAGACAAACAATAGGGTGAGAGTGGGCTCTGCGCGCTAAGAGAGGAGGGGAGAAAATTTTCGTTCTTCCCTCCTTTTTACCTTATTTTAATTTTATTAAATCTTATACAAATTAACAAGATACAATGCTAATTAACAATAACAAAATAACATATACTTTCAATTTTTTATTTTAATTATCATTTTTAATTTTTTTTCTCTATTTTATTTTTAATTTGTTATTTCCATAGTTACCAGAACGGAACCGGTAATGGACCCGGTCAGACTAAATTTTATCGGATTTAACTAAATTTGATGGGGTTAATTGCTCGACCGATTCAAATGATGATCCAACCCAAGTTGATAACTAGGTGACCGGATTTTTGGTCCGACCAACTGAGCTTTAAAATTATGGTTATTATTCCTTCTATATATTTTTAAATTAATTTGTTAGATTAAAATGTGGGATTGAAAAAGTAATTTATGACTAAATTAATCCAATAAAATTATTTTAAAAACATATTAAATGTTTATTTGTCAAATTATAAATTAATATCAAATAGATATATTTAGGTCATATAATAAAATTATGACCATAGATTCCTTTTAAGTCACCATTTTTATCAAACCGTGACTATAGACCCTTTTAGGTCATTCTTTAAAACTGTGACCATAGATCTCTTTAGGTCACACTTCGAAACCGTGAGCATAGATCCCTTTTAGGTCACCTTTTTGTAAAAATCGTGACCATAAATTCTTTTAGGATACTTTCAAAACCATGATCATAGATCCCTTTAAGTGTGATGCGTTTGCATCTTTAGTAGTTTATATTATGTTTTTCTTATATTTTTTCTCTTATTTATGTAGGTTTAACAACATAATCTTCTCCTAATCTCTTTACTTTTTAGTATCATCTGCTACTAAGTATTTTCAAAGTGTTTTTAAAGAAATACAGAATTAAAGAGATAGAAATCAAGTAGTAAAGAGAGGATGATCAAAGGGCAAACGAAGCATGTGAGGATCCAAGCCATGCAAAGCCATGTAATGAAATAGAGGCATAGGCGTGCCACGCTATGGAGAGACAAGCACGGGCGTGCCACGCCCTAAAGGCAGAAGACCAGGCATGCCACGCCATGGCTGGGGCATGTCACGCCTTAAAGGAGGAAGAGCAGGGCGTGCAACGCATGGAGCATGGCATGCCATGCGCTGAGGCAAGTTGAAGACTTGGCGTGCCACGCCTGAGAAGAAATCCAATCCCCATGGAGCCAAACCAAGCAAGGCGTGCTACGCAGGGGAGTGCCATGGAGATAAGAAGCCAGGCTTGCCACGCCCATGGAGAAGCAAGGCGAGGCATGCCACATGAAGTAGGGACGTGCCACGCATGAGAGAAGCCGAAGCCCTGGGAACAACCAAAGCAGATGCGTTACACGCCTAGGAGAGGGCGTGCCAGGCCCTAGGCTCAGCCCCAAGAGGGCGTGCCACGCTGCTTGTGGGCATGCCACGCCAAGCCCAAAACACTAGGCCCAGTTACATGCCAGTGAGTCCACGTGCAACACCAATTATGATTTTAACAAAGTCCACCCTTAGATATTTGATTTCCATTTGAAGATTGAAGAAGATTCTGTAATAATTAAATTTGAATTTGATTTATTCTGTTTTGATTCTATTTTTAGAATTTGAATTAGGAGCTATCTTAACTATTTTGATTAAGATTAGATTTAGTTTTTGAATTCGAATTTTAGGTAAACCTAGGATATAAATAAGTGAACATTGTTCACAAGGAAAGACAGCGGGGAGAGGATCTTAAGATCCAATTCCACACATTGTTCTCTTTTGCTTTGTTTTTCAATTTCTCTATGAGTCACTAATCCCTCTATCAAAGGATTAGAAGCTCTCTTTATGATTCTATGAATTATTAATCTAAGTTTTCTTTTATTTTAAAGCATTGCATTAATCAGTATCATGATTGAGTTATTCGTTCTTTATTTTTAAAGGATTAGTAGTATCGACAGGTATGCTAATTCCATCTTGAATTTGTTTATTGCTTTGACAGAACCAATATCCGATTATGCTTGAAAACTCTTTTACATGACTTTTTGAATCAACTAGACATAGTGATTTTTAAAGTGTGCGACACAATATATGATTTTCAATCACCCTATTTTTGAATACGTGACATATAATTCGGTTTAAGATAACCTTTAAAAATTGTGTTTTCTCATAATATTCAATCGGACAAAACTAGCTTGGATATGTGACATATAATTTGACCTAATGACTACTTTTGAATCTTATGAGGAATTGAATTAGAATTTGCACTTAACCTCTCCGATTAATCAACTGACCAAGACATTGGCGGTTGGTTAATTGAAGAGAAACCAAGGAACTAAGACATTGGAAATCGGTTAATTAAAATTCGTTGTGAAAAGATCTTTGCTTGCTTTAGAATAGGGAAACAAAGTTTTGTTTTTTTAAAAACTTAAACATCTCCAAAACCCTTTACTTCTCCATTGTATGTTCTCTTTCAATCAATTCCACCTTCACTACCCTCAAGAAAACCAACAGTCAAGCCTTTCAAGTTTTCAGCAAGTTCCAATATTCATCAATTCCAGGTTTTATTGATCGAATTAGTGGTTTAACTCAATATTTGCACTGAGAGGTAGAGCAGAAGTGAGAGGACCGTGCTGTTGAGAGTTCCAGGGAGACAGAGACACGAGCTGATACAGAGCAGAGAGGATAAGTGAGACACGAGCACACCGCTAAGAACTGGTGCGGAGTTTATAATCCACAATTTACCAGCAAGTGCATCGGTTCGTACCAAATAATAACTCACGATGAGTGATTGTCGATCCCACAAAGATTAACAGACTAAGCAAGCAATGATTGATTAGCTATTCTAGTTAGACAAGTTGAAATAAGAGTTTTGATTATCAAATAGCACAAAAAGCAATAAAGTAAGAAAGCAAACAATGAATGGTGGAGAAAATGATATGAGAATGGAGTTAAGGCTTTGGAGATGTTTAAATGTTTGGATTAATATTTAATGTCAACTACCTTGATCATGCAATGATTATGTTTATGAAAAACCCCAGGTGATTAAATTCCTATACCTAGGCAATCGAATCTCCTCTAATATAATTGTCCGTCAATTCCTTGATCACTCAATTACATTAGAGGGTTAAGTTCAATTTCTTATTTATAAGCCACACAACCCTAAGAATCCCAAAGCATAATGCAGTTATATGTCATGTACCTCACTAGGTCTAGATAACTAGAAATTATGAAAAGTTGGTTTTAAGCTGTAATTCTAATGATATAACTTTTTCAAGACTCAAACAGAATTCAAGTAGAATTAGAGTTATTTTCCAATAATCACTAATTCTAGGATGAAGAACGAAACTAATCCTTAAACAAAAATCAAAGCATTAATCAAGGATAGAAGAACAAATATTTATTAATCCATTCAAATAAACAGAGCTCCTAACCTTAATAATGGAGGTTTAGTTGCTCATTGTGTAGAAAACCCTAGCAGAAAAAATTTGTAAAAGTGCGGAATGAAAAATTAGGAGAAGAGAAGTCCCCCACGAAGGCAAATCTCAATCCTATTTATAGTCCTAACAAAAAAGAGATTTAAAACTTAAATAAAACTCTAAGAGGTCTTTCCTAATAGATATTTGAATTACAAAATCAAATCTCCACAAGCCTTGTTAATTTGTTATAAACATGTGGTCCCCATTCCCTTGTATGCACTCGGCGCTAAACGCTAGGTTCTGGGTGCTTAGCGCCGCCCAGGCAGTGAGGCTTATACACAAAATATAGGTTTGGCCACTAAACATCGATAGTTGGGCATTTAGCACCAGGTATTCTGAATTGTGGCACGCGTTACGAAGCCTTAGGCGCTAAACACTGAGTCGTGGCATTTATCGCCAACCATCCAGAGGAGAATTGTCTCTTTTAAGCCTTTGTAGTTGTGTGTACGCGCAACGCATGCGTACACACGATCTCCCTTATTGCTCCAGTGATGCGTACACATGCATGATGCGTACGCATGGTCCTCTTTTGCTTTTTCATGTGTTTTTCCATAAATTCTTCATTTAAATGCTACCTGAAATCAATCAAAAGCCACAAAACTCAAGGTAGCATCAAATGGGAGATAATCCACTAAAATCATCTAACGAATCAACAGAAAACCAAATAAATCACATAGAAAAGATACAAATGATGCTCACGCGTTATAACACCAAACTTAGAGTGTTGCTTGTCCTCAAGCAACTTGAACAATAAAAACTAAGAATGGGTTTGGTTAGAAGTTGAAGTTCCCTTGAAGCTGATGCTTGTCCTAAGAGTGGGGTTTAACAATCCTTGTGACCATGAATGCATCCTTACTCTTCATTGTTCCTTGAACATGGAAATGTCAGCACCTCAAAGGAACTAGAACCTGGATGATGTTATGAAACCTCACTTAGCTTCCATTAAGTCCGGGTTGATCCTTGAATTTCTTTCTTTGAACTTTAGAGAGAAATTTTCTGTTGACAACTTTAAATGCTCCATCTCAAGGCAACTTTTGATAGTGAGCATTTGATCAGTAATCTCGAACCAATTGGTCCAAATTACCGGGTGATAAAGCACCCCACGGATCTAGTGACTCAGGCCTCTCCTTGACATGGTTGCTCCGCAAGCATATAGTTTAGATTTTGATTCCAAACATTGATGTCCAAAGCCTCTTTGGATTGCTAAATGTCTTGTCTCAAGGTGACTGGTGTAGCGGGTTTTCAATCAGCAATCCCGGACCAATTGGTCCAAGTTGTCAGATGATGAAGCATCCCATGGATCTAATCACCTAAGCCATCCTTGGACAATAAACACCACAGGCATATATTTGGATCTCAACCATTAAACCTTTGTGAAAAGTGTTACTTTGAAAAGTTGTAAGGAAACTTCTTTAGTTTATAAATCAATACAGTGAATAGTTTAAAGAATTGAAAAGGACCACAGGAGTGTTTAAATGGCTTTCTACCAATAACTCACCCCACTCTAATCCGAAACCAGGTACAATTACAACATATACCCTCGAGCCTTTATCCAACACTTCACTCAGACGGTCTCTTTTCATTACCATAGTCTATCAGCATATAATCAGTAATTTAGTATTAAAATTCGATTTTCAACAAACATCCAATCATCACATCAGGAACAACCTTCAGTGTCACCACCGCCAACATGAGGGATCTCTCAGTTGTCAAACACAGACACGACAAAGATAGAGAATACAGATAGAGCAATTAGGTCAATTAGCAGTTAGATGCAATTACTCAATTAGGCAAACTCACAAACAAGATTTACACCCAAACATTACACACAAATGCAAATGATGCATGCCCGCCCTATGGCTGATGATATCATCTGTCGGTTATACAGCCAAACCCGACATGTCCAAAGCAAATGAAATCACTCCACTTCATCTATCCAGACAGGTTTATCTGGCAAAAAGAATCATTCCACTGCGGCACATGGAATCACTCCACAGCAATCATAGGCAAGTAGAATCACTCTACTGCGACAAAGCGAAATCACTCCACTGCAAGTAAGGGCAAACGAAATCACTCTGCTACGGCAAGTGGAATCATTCCACTGCAAGTAAAGGCAAATAGAATCACTCCGTTGCGGCATGTGGAATCACCCCACTGCAAGTAAATCATTTTCAAAACCATACTCTTCATACCTCAATCAAAATCAATTGTTCATCACATCTTAACTTCGTACTCATCCTCATCATATCTCAATCAAATTCATTCAACCTCATCCCTTAATATCATAATCATTTACCATTCATCATCATACTTAGTCATAATCAATGCATCGTCATCTCTCAATTTCAAAATCATTCTCATTCTCAATCTCATCATCAATAAAAATCAAGCCTAATCAATTCACATATTTCACTCCATTCTTATCCATAATCATCGTTAGTTATCTCCATACCTCGATCATATTTAATCATTATCCTCTCTATCAATCTCGACTCAAGCATAACCTTCAAACTCAATTTCTTAATTCCCAAACCCTTGAATTTAGATTTAAATTACTATTTTAAAGTCTTTAGCTAGTTAATCAAATCTTTTTTCGTTATTATTAAGGATCAACTGAGTTAAAATCACAACTCAACCAAATCATGAAAATCTGACTCTTTTTAAAATCCGTAAAAGTATTCAAGATTTATCTATTTTTGATAATTTATTCAAACCAAACTCATTCTTAAATTTCGGCAGCACCTCCTCCAAAAACTAGAGTTTGCCACCCATCACGAGTCCCCTTTTTTCAACATCAACTCAACAAAACTAACATTTCAAATCAACGTTTTCAAATCCTTCATTTAAGACCAATTATTATCAATTTAAATAAAAAAAACAAAATCCACAGATTCAATCCAGTTCACCAGAAATCTAGAGAGCACCCAATTCAATAACAAACACAACATATCAATCTTAACAGAAAATTATTTACATCACAGGCATTAATTCATTTGCATTAACCTACTAAACTTATCAGGTTTTCAAAATCCAAAATATTTTTTTTCTTATTAAACAAACCCCTACCTCGAGAAATCAAGTCTGCAGCGACTTTAATGCGATAAATCTCTTTTTCTCCTAGCCCGCAGCAGCGGCAGTTTCTATCGCACCTGGCAATAATCGGAACACGACCTTGCGTTGTCAAACCTCAGAATCTCTAAACAAGCATAACGGAATAATATTTTTCAATGGTTCTGAAACAAAAATACTTACCATAACCAAGGAGTAATGACTATACAAAATGGCAGCGGCTCAAACAAAGGTTCCAATGGCCACAGTACTGTTCCCGGCGGCCAGAAGCTCGGTGACAGTAGCTGTAAGAACCACAAAGCGATAATAATTTTTCCGAAATTCAAAAAAATGGAAACCAAACTTGAAACCCTTACCGGCAATAAATCTCAACTACGGTAGTGCCGTTTTCGTCTCCTCTCACGTGTGTCAATCTCCTGTCAGTCTCTCTCTCACTCTTCGCGGGCTCTCTCTCTTCGGCTTCAAGCGATGACGGCACAGACACAGCAGCGGCGACCTCGGGCTTCACGGTGAGGGCGACAGCGGCAACATGGACCTTGCAAAGACGACAACGAATGCGAGGGCAGTGGCAGCTTCTCCTCCTCTATGCGCGCTCTCTCTTCTCCATCCCGTGGCTAAGGTTCGCGGCTTCCTCTCCATCGACTATGATACAACAGCGCGGGAAACGACGACAACGATAGACTCTGCGGTAGCGACACGATGGTGAACAACAGTGGCCTCTGCCGGGGCGGTCTCCCCCCTCTTCTTCCTCTTCTCTTTCTTCTCCCTTTCTCCTCTTCGTTTCCCTCATTCTCTATTCTCCATTTCTCTTTTCTTTCTTTCTTCTTCTCAGAACCGTGTGTGTGCGCGTTGGTGAGGGTGAGTGAGAGGAAAAAAGTGTGCGGCTAGGATTTCGGTGAGTGGAGTGTATGTCATGATTAAAATTAGGGTTAAGGTAGTTTAGTAATTTTTAATAAAATTAGGGGTAATTGAGTAAGTAAAAAAATAATTTTAATCTAACAATAATTATTAATAAAAATACTATTATTTTTTAATAAATACTCTAATTCAATAATTAGAGAC
>NC_029785.2:26551406-26555068 GCF_000816755.2 Arachis ipaensis
AGCTTTAATAAATAATTTTTTAAATTAAAGTTATTAATGAGTAAATAAATTAAAATTGACTCATAATAAGATTTTTCAAAAGTTTTGGATTTTACGTAGTTGAAATTTTTCAAAAGTTCTGGGTTTTACGTAGTTGGAATTTTTCAATCTTGAATGATTGCTTCATATATAGGCAGTTTAATCTCTTCTTCCATGTAGGAAATATTTTCTTATTTGATGTATTAGCCGTTGTATTCATGAAGGAGATAGCCGTCAGATTTGAATGTGAATAACTTCCTTATTTGGCTTAATTGCAATATGCAGCAGCTTTCCATGAATATATGATCTGATTTTGCTGGTGAATATATCAATTATGTACTATTTTGCTTGAATCATGGATTGTTAATTGAGATTCTTGATTTCTTTTTTTTTTTTTTCTTGAATTCATCTTTGGAGGAATGCCAACTATATAATAAAAGCCAATCTTTAAGAGTAAATTTTCCATCTTTAATATTGAATCTGATCTCATAAATTTTTTTTTTGTTGTCTTCATATTTTGTTAAGAATATATATCATAATAAATACTTATTTTTTTGATGTTTGCTTGTTAAATATCAGAATCTGTCAAGACTTTTCTGCAACACTTAAAATATAAAATTAATGCACTCAATCAAATATTTGTCATCATTAAGATTGTCAAATATTTTTTGAACTCAACACTTATTATTACCAAATTCTTTTCAATGATATTAACTTGGTTTTTTATTTTAATTATATTTTATTTATTTTATCTTTGTATCTCTATCTTCGGATTCAGTATGTTATGTTTTTTCTTAAATGAGTAAATCACTAAAAATGTATCCGAATAATTTTGTAGTTGACAAAAATATATTCAAATTTTGTTATCGACAAAAGGTTCTCAAATAATTTAAAAGCACGACAAAAATATTAAACATTAAATTTATATTTTTAAAAAATACTTTAGATATTGCATTTTGATGCCATATTTTGCAAGCATGATGTGGCTATACGTGATTGAAGGGACAAAATCACTGGGAGACAGACTTCCAAAGCGAGAAAAGTATGAACCTTGGAACAAAACTATGAACCTTGAAACAAGCATCAAAGTATACCAATTATTGTTGACTACCAACGCAGGATGTTGGATGTATGCATAGAATTGAGAAGAATTTGGAACATAATTGTTTTTAATTTTTTATATATTTATAATATTTTTTTTATTATTCTTGGTATAAATTTTAAATTTTTTTATTTAATAGATACAAAATAAATATATTAGAAATTTAAATTTTGTGTATTTTCAATAAAACTTTTTCAATTTGTAATGTTAACCTATATTTTTAAAGTACATGATAGATAAAAAATTTTTTTATTTGTGTCATTTTTTTATACTGAATTAGTAGTTAATTGTTTTTTTTTTTTTATCGAAGATAGGAAGACTCGACCACGACCTCTTAGATGAGTATGGAGAGACTATGCCATTTGAGCTCAAACTCATTAACAATAGATAATTGTTTTTATTATTATTAATAAACAAAATGTTATAATTAATAAATTAATGAACACAGTGTTATGATTAATAGAGAAACAGAGATCGATCTAGAGCTAGAGATCACAAAGAATGAGGAAGTTCCCCGATCAATGATTGATAGGAAGCAGCAATATATATTCGGCATGGTTAACGTGCCCATACAGAAAGAGATCCAGCAGAACCATGCTTTAATGCTAGCCAATTGGGTGTAACCAAGAAGCAAAAGTAGGCCCCATTGTCCAACAGTATATAGTGCATTCAATTTTCTTTGTGGAATGTAGACACTTCTTTTATTTGCTATCCTGGCTACACGAATATGCGTATGCTTTTAGTTGCTTTGGCACTTTTGGGGTTTTCGATATATTTCCATGTGATATATTGTGTGGTCATGCTGCACCACTAGTATGGTTTTAGCGAAAATAGTACAAAAAAATAATAAAAAAATTATGTATTTATGTCTATGTAAATCGATATATTTCTATTGCGGTTTATTCATTTTCACATAATTCGATATATTCGTGCAGTTTACGTTCAATCTCTTCCAAAGCATAAATCGCTACATCTCTACTGTAGTTTACACTTAATGAAAATCAATATCTTAAATTCACTATCGACATTTATGAGTAGATGGAGCCAATATATATACCAATTGAATACTTCTGGTTAATTTTTTGTTTAATTTGCTCATCCACTGAGATCAACAACTTATTATAAAAAATAACAATAATAAATATGGTATACGAGAACAACAATAATAAAATTGTACAATATCATCAAAAAATTATTAAAAAAATAAAAAATAATCACAAAAATTTTTAATCTTCATATTTAAAATTATTTGTTAATTTTTTTATTTAATATTGTGAATTTGTCATTCTACTTGACAATCATATTCAATTGGTATATATTAGCTCTATCTGCTTATAAACCAGGCAGCCAATAACAAATTCAAAAGAAATTTTATTGAGTATAAACCACGGTTAGGAATGTAGCGGTTTATGTTTTAGAAGAATTTGAACCTAATTACAGTAGATATGACAGATTATGTAAAAATAAGTAAATTACGTAGAATGTATGTAGTTGCTTATATAGATATATAATTACCCACACATGTAATGAATTTCTAATTGTTATATTATGTAATTTTGAGATTTATTTATTTTATTTATGTAAATTATCTTATAAATAATGTCTTTTTTTAATTAAGTAATTATTCTTACATATATAGATCTATCACTTCATTAGGGTTAATAATTCTGACGAATAACTATAACTAAAATGACATTTATAATTAAGTGTAGTCTATAATGTCTATAACTAGCTGAATAATTTTAGAATTAAAGTTCACTTTTTAAAATTTTGGTAATCATTTTTATTTATATTTTTTAAATTAAAAAATATTATTAAATACCAAAAAAATATTTATTTCAATTTTATCAATACTTAGCAAAACTTTTTAGGGATATGTTGCAAAAGCTTTATAATCACTATTGTAGCCACCATAACATGCAATTTAATTGTGAGTTCTCTTCAAAATCTTATTCAATAAATAGTTATATAGATTGCATTTTAAAAAAGATTTTTTATGACATATATATTTTCATGTAAACAATTTGTATTTACTATATATCTTATATTACCATGATAAATGCCAATCTCAGTTTAATTAAGTGGAAGTGATACTCTATTACATAGAATTGAGTGATGTGCAAGGAGGTTTTGGGGTGATCAAACCATAATCGATGAGTAAGACAGAGAAATTGGATGATGAAGGTAAACTGAATGAGTTCATATTGGTGAATGAATGAATACAACTTAATTAGATTACACCTTTGATGAAGTCTCCCATATATAATAGGAGCCTTCCTAACTGAATTTCAGTTATTATTGAATGAGAAGAGTTATCACAAACTAACAGCATGGGAAAGTTGTTACACATTATTTGTGATGAGTTTAATTTTTCAGTTATCTAGGTTATCCTCATAGAATTAGTTGTGTTATTAGATATATAATTGTTCACGTATCTTATCTAATAATTTTTAAACGAATTGAAAATAATTCATGATATTTATAATGATTCATGACAAGTTGCTGTTCTAGTATTGCATCTCTCCCCATGATGGATAGAAAA
>NC_029785.2:26555101-26555906 GCF_000816755.2 Arachis ipaensis
ATATTATTATTATTTATAAAGAAAAAGTATAGGTAGATAATAAAAATATTAAACAATGTGAATAATGGATATACTGGATGTTTAATTTACTAGGTGTGCAAATGGTTATTCTAATATTTAGATTTAAATGAGTATTTTAGAATGTAATGTGTTTTACTTGAATTGGGCCAATTTTAGAACCCATTGTTCATGATGTTAAAAAAAATCATTGGTTACCTAACATAACTCATTATACATTATCTTTCGGTTTCAAAAAAGTGTTATTATATTCACCATGATGATTTATGGAAATTACTATAAATTAAACATTTTTCCGTATATTTACTCTTTAATCCCTTGTGGCCTTATCATCTATTCTCTCTTTTTCATTTAAAAAAGTTACTAATAAAAATAATTAATTATTAATGTTGTTTAACAATTTTGAATAAAGATAGATTTAAAATCAAATGAAATTTAATAAATAAATCAAATACTTTTTCTCATGCAAGAAAAGCATGTAACTTGGCACTCTCTATGACCATACACAAAAACTTCTCATGAAAGTGATGGCATTGCAAGGTCTAAGGGACTTTAAAATTTACCCTAACAACCCCCAATACTCTTCCTCCAACGCATTTGGAGGGGGCAACAACGAAACGTAACCACAAAAGAAATCAAGAGAAATGTACCTAGCTAAAGCGACACATTACAAATCTCATTTTATTGTTATGACTATATATAGTTTTTTTTTTGTTTTTCTTAGACATATAAAATTATTTCTTTTAAAAATTTAAACGAATAAAAAAAGATGTATAAATGATTGATT
>NC_029785.2:26556625-26565290 GCF_000816755.2 Arachis ipaensis
CTAGTTTGTCTCATATATATATATCATGATCTAATTTCTCTTAAAATTTTAAGTTGACAAAGAAAGATTGATCAATGATTATATTTTTATTATTATACCCCCTTCAAACAAAAGATTCTTTTATGTTTGTTTGAATTTATTATAAGTTTTTTTTATGTGTCTTATACTATTTTTTTAGGGCGATAATAAGAATTGAATTCTAGGCTTTTTGATCATAGAAATTCTGATACTATGTCATGATATGTTACTTTCAAAAATTTAAATTGATATATAAAAAGAGATACATAAATAATTATATCTCAAATATTTTTCTTTTTAACCAACAAAAAAAAAGGGTATTGGTTCTTTATCTTTTTATCCCTTTTGATGAGTTGCTGGTTCTTTTACTTTACTTTATATCCTTCTTCCGTTCCGTTCACATGCACGGTTTGCTTACCATGTTCCACTTTTTACCATAGTTTTCAGCAATTATTGTAGCTGACCACCATTATAAACACTTAGCATGCTTCCACTATATACGTGTACATGTGCATGAAAAAAGATAATTTACTTTCTAATTTTTGAAGAGTGTATCACAGTATTTGAAATATATATATTATAACTTTNTTAAATTTTAATAAACAAAAATAAGTTACTGACTTAATTTTAACTAATATTAATAAAAATTATTGGCCCTTGATAAATCTCATTTTTAGGGTTTATCTTGTGCCTAATTTAAGAGATTTTATGATCTTTTATCCACATTTATTCAATGAAATAGCATGGTTTCATGATTGTCTCCTAATTTGTGTTGAAGTATGAAAACATACTTTTTAGGCCCTTAATTGCCAATTTTGATTCACCTTTGATTTTACTAGATGCTTTGATGTGTGTGTTAGTGATTTCAGGTTGAAAAGGCTAGGAATGGATCAAAGAAATGGTGAGAAAAGTATGCAAAGTGGAGAAATTATGGAAAAGTAAGGATTTGGGATGAGATCAACGACGCGCACGCGCAGCAGACGCGCACGCGTGGATTGTGAGGTCGCATGGCGACGCGTACGCGTACATGACGCGTACGCGTGCAACGCAAATTACCAAGCGACGCGTACGCGTGACCTACGCGTACGCGTCGATACTCGCACGTGACTCACTTAAAGGCAATCCGCTGGGGGCGATTTCTGGGCTTCCCAGACCCAAATCCAACTTATCTCTGATGCTATTTAACCCAAGGACTAAAGGGGAATCACAAATTAGGGATCAATTAGTTTAGTTTAGTTTAGTTTTGAAAGGAAAGTTAGTTTCTAGAGAGAGAAGCTCTCACTTCTCTCTAGAATTAGGATTAGGTTAGATCTAGATTAGAATTTCTTATATCTAGGTTAATTTCATGCTTTGATTTACTTTTCCTTTGCAATTTCTTCTTCTTCTACCTTCCCTCTCTCTAGTTTAGCATTTAATTCTTGTAATTCTTTACTTTTATGTTGATGTATTTTTGTTCTTCAAATTTTCCTTTTATTGCAACTCATGTTTTGATTTCCTTTATTGTTGATTTGCTCTGTTGTTGTTTAATTCCTTGCAATTAGTAGTTGTAGATTTATAATTCTTGCAATTTGATTTTACTTTCCTTTTATGCATCCCAAGTATTTGACAAAATGCTTGGTTGGATTATAGAGTAGATTTTTCTCCTCTTGGCCTTGGTAGAGTAATTAGTGACTCTTGAGTTATCTAATTCCTTTGTTGATTGATAATTATAAGTTGCTAATTAGCTTAAATGCCACTAAGGCTAGTCTTTCATTATGATTAGGTTAGGACTTGTGGAATCAAGTTAATCCATCCACTTGACTTTCCTCCATGGTTAGAGGTTAACTAAGTGGGAGCAATGGACAATTGTGGTCACAATTGAGGAGGATAACTAGGATAGAATTTCCAATTCTCATACCTTGCCAAGAGCTTTGTTAGTTGTTAGTTTATTTCCTTTGGCATTTATATTTCTTGTCTATTATCTCAAAAACCCCAAACATACCTCATAACCAATAACAAGAACACTTTATCGCAATTCCTAGGGAGAACGACCCGATGTTTAAATACTTCGGTTTATAATTTTAGGGGTTTGTACTTGTGACAAACAATCTTTTGTATGAAATGATTATTTGTTGGTTTAGAAACTATACTTGCAATGAGAATTCAATTGTGAAATTCTATACCATCAATAATTCATTCATCAAAATGGCTCCATTGTCGGGGAGTTGCAATGGTGTTGTGTTATTGGTTATTGTACATATGTGAATATTGTGAATAGTTTGCTTGTTTGATTTAGTAGCTAGATTTTGTCTCCTTGTTTTTGTGCTTTTTACTTTTTCTTTTGCTATCATGAATTCTCACTTTGGTTATGAGTTTGGTTCTAACTATGTTGTAGGAAATGAGAGCTTCAATGAGGATGCGTATCAAGGATAGGACAATCAAAGGTGGGAGGAGCCATATGCATATGATCAATCTTCATGGCAACAACCTCCACCAATACACTATGAATAAGAGTCATTCCATGATGCATATCAATCCATGGCTATAGTGAATCTCCTTGTGACTTTCAAGAACCACCACCATATGCCTATGAGCTATATCCTCAACATAGCCCTCTACCATACTCCCAAGCCCCTTTCTACCAAACACCTCCATATGACCCTAACCCATATACACCATACCAACCACCTTTTGAGCCATATGAGCCACATATTGAACCATCACCATCTCAACCTCAATACTTCCAAGAACCACCTCCTCCATACTATGACCAAGATGAACCACCTCCAATATGTGCAAATTTTCAACCTCAAGATGAATTCTATCTTCCACCATAACCCCCATAGAAGAATATCAATGTCCATCTCTCAAGGAAACCATGGATCGGCTTCAAGCAACTGTCCGTCAAAAGTTAGATGCATGGGACTCATACCACATGTCCACAGATGATTGCGGATGAGCAACCGAAGAGGGGAGTATGAAGGAGATCGTAGAATCTCAAATTGAGAAGAAAGTAGAACAAATGGAGAACATAGAATCACCACATCCTTACTATGATGAACCACCTTCCTATTATGAACCCTTTCCCCAAGATAATGAGCCCTCTCATCTACCCCAACCTCCAATGGATGACATCCTTGATGCTCTTGTTCAAGGACAAGAGGAGATGAAAAGGGATGTACAATAATTCACGGCTGCCTTGGACGAGGTGGTAAACCCGTTAGCATCCCAATGCTTGGGAATTCAAGGAGCTCTCATGGCTACATGTGAAGAATCCAAGGAAGAGCATAGCATGAAGGAGAGATTGGATGATGAAAAATATTACTTTATGTTGGAACAATTGGAGGAAGCTATAATTGTTGAAGACAAGGAAGAAGTGGTTGAGGACTTAGGAGATGCGAAACTTCCATGGGAACCTAGAGTTAAAGAAAACCCTTCCAAGATGATTGAATTTGATGCTAAGAGGGAATGTGCACAACCTCCAAGGCATATCCCTTATGAAGAATTGGACGGGATAGAGCAAGAATTGAGTTCCCTTGGTGATGAAGATCAAGTATCAAGTCTTAGTGGTGAAGAATCCTTTGAGCATGAAGAACCTTTCTCCGGTGGATTTGAAAGCGTTGTGGAGTTAAATTTCTCTCACCCTCCCATTTATAGTTTGAGTAAGGGAAAGGCTTAGATAAAATTTTTGAACAAAGGATTTCATTTGAGGAATCTCGTGAAGAGGTGGAAGTCCTTAGAAAGAGAAGAACGGGAGTTGGATACGCTTTGTCAGGACCCTTAGAATCGTCTTTGCCTAGGTTGTCATCCACTCCTTCATTTGAGTAGGTGAAATTCATTTCTGTTAGCTTTATTATCCCACTTGAATATGGCTTGCTTGAAACGGATGGCCAACTTAGGAAACTTTGTGGGATGAAGTGTAAGCGAAAAAGGTTTTATGGTTGGCATTGCAAATCAAGGCTCATTAGGGTTGATACATCAAACATGAAATATAAAGGTTGGAGTAGTACTCAACTAGATGGGTCTAGGAGGATTGTTGGTCACTTTATTGAGAATTCACCTTACTTGTCACCCGGATGGACTAATGATGATCAATTCAAGGATGGGTGTGGAAACAAGATATGGGATCCGGGAATACATGAGGATCACCTTTGGAAGCTCATAGCTTGTGCGGAACTCCATCAAGGCTTGAAGATATTAAATTTAAAAAATGGAGCTTATTGGAGACTCAAGCATTGGTGGATGTTCCAAGATAGCTTCAAGCACAGGCCACGTTGATAAGAAGTTTCCCATAAGTCCAACTTAAGAACAATAAACAAAAGTGCTAGGTGGGAGACACCCCACCATGGTAAAATCTTTCCTTTTTCTCTTTTGTAAATATTGGTAAAAATTAGCTTAATTTCATGTTTTGATTAGTTTGTTGCGTTTATTTGGTAGTTTAGTATGTTAAATAAGGTTTTATGGTGTTTTGGTAGCTGTTTGGAGGTTTGGAATACTTGGTTTGGTACAAAAACATAGAAAAATTTTGAAAAATAGGGCACCAACCCACGCGTACGCGCACCTCACGCGTACGCGTGCCTCAAGCATTTGCAACCATCCACGTGCACGCGTAATGAACGCGTACGCGTGGATACTAGATTTTCACCTCCCAGCCAAGGACCCGAGAGTTGCGCCTGCACTGTGCTAACGTTGTGCCTGAGGCACAACCATTAATCCACGCGTAATCGTGATGAACGCGTGCGCGTCAACTCTCTGATTTGCCATGCATACGTATGCGTAACCCACGCGTATGCGTCGCGCCCATCTCACCACCACCCACGCGCACGCGTACATGGCGCGTACGCGTGGATGCCCTTCCTTCACCACACTTCTTTTCTTCTCCTCCTTCTATTTCTTTCCCTCTCCTTTCCTCTTCCCTTCTCTTACTCCTCATCCAATACTTCCAAACACCATCTATAACCACCCTTTTTAATTAGTTTTATTTTTTGTTTAATTTTGATTTTAATAATAAGTGTTGGATTATTAATCTTGTTTACTGTTAATTGCTGCTAATCACTGAGGAGATGTTAGTTTAATATCATTGTTGTTAATTTTCATTGTTGGATTCCTTGATTGAGGTTATAATTTGTTACTTGATTTTGAATTTTTCATACTTAATTTTGTGAATACCGAATATACTAGATTTGCCTTCAAGCACTCTAAATCTTTTTGAATTGCATGTTGTAGCTAGCCACCATGTGGTTTGAATCCTATTCTTTGATTAGGCAATATCTTGACGGATGTTGTACATTTATCTTAATGCATTGTGCTTCTTGATCATATGCATCCATATGTTATATATTTTCTTGAATGCTTTCATGCTTCTTTATCGCTTGTTTGGTTGTCTTAGCCTACAAGTTTAGAGTATTTCAAGCACACTAGAATGAGTGAAGTGCATGCTTCTTTTGTGTAGATTGTGGCAAGGCTTTTTATGCTAGTGTGCATGTGTTCTAAACCGCACAATTTAGGACTCACACACCTATTTTTCATTAATGTCACATTAATTCATTCACTTCTTTCTAGTGATTTATCTCATTCCAACAATGTGTGCTTCCTTGCTTTTGCATTTACTTTTCTTACTATCCGGTCTTCTATTTTCAGGCCAAAGTCACCACAAGCAAAAACAAAAGCGGGAGAAAGAACACGCAGCAAACCGGTTGACCCACCAGCTGAAGGTGGCAATCCGGAGAGTCGCCGTACCCCCTTGCTCATATTTGAATGCACCGAGGACGGTGCAAACTTTTAAGTGTGGGGAGGTCGTCTGACCGAATCAGCGTTTTTGGGTGACAAATTTCTAATCCCAACACTTTTGCATTTCATTTTAGGTCTTTTAGGATTTTTTGTTGCATTTTCTTATCTTTGCATATATATATATAATAAGCTTAGTCAAAATAATGAAATTTTTCAAGGAATTTATCTATAGGGCATTAACACCTCAATTGATTTGAGTAAAAATTTTTCATAAAACTTATAAAACTTATATATATATATTGTGGAACATGTTTTGAGCTAAGAACATACAAGATTGAGGCCATCATTTCATTTAGCTCACTTACCCAAATAGCCTACCTTGTATCAACCTTTGTTAGCCAACTTTGAGCCTACGATTAACCCACTTTGTTCTTAATTTTAGCACATTACAAGCCTTAAAGCGAAAAATAATAAATGTCTTTAATTTGGATCTTTGATTAGTTTAGGCTAGTGAGTGTGTGTATCATTCAAGTATGGGAAAACTTGGGACATTGGTTGGGATAAAAGGGTGTTTTGCATTTCTATATTTAGGAATTGGGTGCATACTCATGTATAGACCTTATGCATTACTGTTCTTGTATATAGTTTGAAAGAAAGAAAAATGAGAAAAACAAAAGAAAAAGAAAAAGAAAAAAAAGAAAGAAAAAAATTTGAATAAAAGAAAAAAAATAGAAAAAAATAAATAAATAAATAAAAAGGGGACAAAATGTCCCAAAGTGAAGCTCAATAAAATCAATGCATATGAGTTGTGAAATAAAAAGGAAATGCATGAGTATGTGAAAAATAAAGTGAAAAATGGGTAGTTAGGTTAGTTTTGAATTGTATAGGTTGTCATAGGTTAGGTGGAAAGTTTAAGTTGATCAAAGATTCAAATTTCAAGCTCACTTGACCAAATATGCATCCTACCTTGACCCTAACCCCATTACAACCTATGAAAAGATCTCATGATAATTGTATGCATGCATGAAATAAATATTGATTGTTAGATGAAAAACAAATCTTGGAAAGCATGATTAGGAGTGAATTGAGAGAATCAACCCTAAACACTTGAGCGACTAGAGTGCAAACACATCCGGTGAGGGTTCGATTGCTCAATTACATATTCTTGCCTATGATCATCTTTTCTTGCAAGTTTATAAAAATATTTAATAACTCAATTCAATTGTGGATTAGATTTGCTATTGCCTTAGCCCTTGTGCTTATATTGATTTTCTTGGAAATTGATTTATTTTGACCAAGCAAGTGCATGCATTTAGATAGTTGCATATAGATAGATTGCATATAGTTTAGTTTACATTGAATAAATGTTGATACCCTTTGTTTCCTTCTTGATTTTAGCATGAGGACATGCTATGGTTTAAGTGTGGGGAGATTGATAAACCCCATTTTTAGGATTTATCTTGTGCCTAATTTAGGGGATTTTATGACCTTTTGCCCACATTTATTCAATGAAATAGCCTGGTTTCATGATTGTCTCCTAATTTGTGCTTAAGTGTGAAAACATACTTTTTAGGCCCTTAATTGCCAATTTTGATTCACCTTTAATTTCACTAGATGCTTTGATGTGTGTGTTAGTGATTTCAGGTTGAAAAGGCTAGGAATGGATCAAAGGAATGGAGAGAAAAGCATGCAAAGTGGAGAAATCATGGAAAAGTAAGGATTTGAGATGAGATCAACGACGCGCACGCATGGATTGTGAGGTCACATGGCGACGCGTATGCGTGATCTACGCGTACGCGTCGATACTCGCACGTGACTCACTTAAAGGCAATCCGTTGGGGGCGATTTCTGGGCTTCCTAGGCCTAAATCCAACTTATCTCTGATGTTATTTAACCCAAGGACTAAAGGGGAATCACAAATTAGGGATCAATTAGTTTAGTTTAGTTTAGTTTTGAAAGGAAAGTTAGTTTCTAGAGAGAGAAACTCTCACTTCTCTCTAGAATTAGGATTAGGTTAGATCTAGATTAGAATTTCTTATATCTAGGTTAATTTCATGCTTTAATTTACTTTTTCTTTGTAATTTCTTCTTCTTCTACCTTCCCTCTCTCTAGTTTAGTATTTAATTCTTGTAATTCTTTTACTTTTATGTTGATGCATTTTTGTTCTTCAAATTTTTCTTTTATTGCAATTCATGTTTTGATTTCCTTTATTGTTGATTTCCTTTGTTGTTGTTTAATTCCTTGCAATTAGTAGTTGTAGATTTATAATTCTTGCAATTTAATTTTACTTTCCTTTTATGCATTCTAAGTGTTTGACAAAATGCTTGGTTGGATTATAGAGTAGGTTTTTCTCCTCTTGGCCTTGGTAGAGTAATTAGTAACTCTTGAGTTATCTAATTCCTTTGTTGATTGATAATTAGAAGTTGCTAATTAGCTTGAATGCCACTAAAGCTAGTCTTTCATCATGATTAGGCTAGGACTTGTGGAATCAAGTTAATCCATCCACTTGACTTTGCTCCATGGTTAGAGGTTAACTAAGTGGGAGTAATGGACAATTGTGGTCATAATTGAGGAGGATAACTAGGATAGGACTTCCAATTCTCATACCTTGCCAAGAGCTTTGTTAGTTTATTTCCTTTGCCATTTATATTTCTTGTCTATTATCTCAAAAACCCCAAACATACCTCATAACCAATAACAAGAATACTTTATCGCAATTCTTAGAGAGAACGATCCGAGGTTTAAATACTTCGGTTTATAATTTTAGGGGTTTGTACTTGTGACAAACAATCTTTTGTATGAAAGGATTATTTGTTGGTTTAAAAACTATACCTGAAACGAGAATTCAATTGTGAAATTCTATACCATCAATAATTCATTCATCAGCCCTCTAATATTTTTCATAATAATAATAATAAAATAAATAAAATTTATAATA
>NC_029785.2:26565306-26568284 GCF_000816755.2 Arachis ipaensis
CATAACATATAGCTGATAATAATTACAATACTACTATTGATACTGTTGACATAGATCGTAATAACAAAATTGTAATGCCAATTGTGATTATATGGACTATAATTTACAATGTTCTGGAGATCAACAACCAACCATTTTTTATCTATATATTAATGATGTGGGGGTAAGCATGCCGTATTAGTTTTAGGCCATAACCCATAACTGATCTCTTAGATTTCTTGGACCAAGCTAGTTAATAATAACTCATTAGCTAGCTGGCAAGGTGCCAAGATCCATTAATTGGCATTTGAAGAAAAATTGAAAAAAAATAAAAAGTTATATTGGAAACTACTTATTCCAAAAACAAAAATAATAGATGATTTAAGTAATATTCATAATCATATTCAACCAATTATCCTAAACTATATTTTCACATTTTTTACTCATGCGCTTCGAATTTTAGTTTTTTCATTTTCTCATCATCTTCTACACTTCTTTTTCTTCTTCTCCTACTTTTTCTATATTTTCTTTTTCTCCTTCTAATACTTATAGTACTTTATCCTTTTTTAATATTATTTCTTCTTTTCGTTAGTAAAACACAAGAAATTATTTATGGTAAGCGCAGTTTGAAAGAGAAACACAAAAAAAACTTAGAAGAAAAAAGAAAAAAGTATTTACATAAAAGAAAACACAAGAATTTGTGAATAAAAACATAATAAATTTTGTCTTTTAGAGAAGTTAGGATAAACTAATGTAATAATCATTTTTCTCATCTATCCCTTCATGATACTCTATATTTTTCTTGGTATTTTCCATTTTTTATTGGGTAAAACAAATGAAATTTTTTACCGTAAATAAAGAAATATATTAATGATAAGTACGTAAATTTTTTATGAAAAGTATAGGCAAAAAACACAGAATTTTTTAAACAAAACTCAAAAATATCTTAGCAAATACATAAATTTTTTAAAAGAAATATAGATAGAAAACAAAGAAGTCTTTTTATCTAACCAATGAAATTGTTTTACATAAACATAAAAATTTTCTTTAATAAAGCATAAATTTTTGTATTTTGTAGTTAAGAATTCATGTGATTTTCATTTTGTCTACGTAACTATTTTGTATTCTTACTCATAAATTTTTGTTCTTTTTTAATTAAAATTTTTGTGTTCTTTTTATTTTAATTTTAAGAACAATTTTTTTATCCTCTATCTCTTTATTATACTCTTTTTTTTTGTTTCTTCTCCGATTTTGTCTCTTTTTTATTATTTTTTATTTTTTTATTCTAAAAAGAGAAGAAAAAGAAGCAAGAGTAACTTAGAAACAAGAAATAGAAAAAAAAATGCAGCAACTGAAAGAGCAGAAGATTGATGGTTTAGAGGTTATAAAAACTCTCGTTGTGAGTATAGTTACTAAACCAAGCAATCAACCTTTCTTATAAACGTGTTGGGTGTCACAAGTAACAAACCCCTTTTAAAATTGATAACCGAGTATTTAAACCTCGAGTCGTCTTCTCAAGGAATTGCAGGGAAGTATGTTCTTATTATTGGTTATGAGTTTATAAATTGGGGTTTAGGAAGTAAGGTGGGAATATGTTATATGACAAATAAAATAAAATAATAATAATAAAATAAACTCTTGGCAAGGTATTAGAACTGGAGGTCCTATCCTTATCAATTGTGATGAAATTTGAATTTTAATCTCACTTTGTTAACCTCTAACTATGAAGGTAGACCAAGTGGATTAATTAGCTTAATCCTCAGGTCCTAGTCAATTCCGATGGAAAGACTAGAGTTATTAGAGCAACTCCCAATTTCAATCACTACTTTATTGACAGCTCAAGCGTTACCAATTACTTAACCAAAGCCAAAAGGAAGAAAATATCTAAATTAAATAGCATCAATATAAATAAAGCAAAGCAAAATTAAATCTGAAAATTCCTCAAATTATATTAATAAAAGCAATCCAATCTAACATGAAAGATTTATGAATCAAATGGGCAACATAAGTAATTAACAAATAAAAGTATTAGAGTATCTAAAAGTAGAAGAGAAATAATAACTGAAGAACATTGAACCTGGGATTTAGAGGCACTCCTAAAACTAAGAGAAATCCTAAATCCTAATCCTAAGAGAGAGGAGAGAACCTCTCTCTCTAAAAACTACATCTACTCCTAAAATTGTGAATTTGTGAGCCCCCTTATGAATGGATGCAGTCCCCCACTTTATAGCCTCTAATCTGTGTTTTCTGGGTCGCAAACTGGGTCAGAAACAGTCCAGAATTCGCTGGTTTCGAATTTTGCCACGCTGGATTTCCGTCACTGCGACGCGGTCGCATGGATCACGCGGTCGCGTCGCCTAGCATCAGGGGAACTATAACATATTATATATCAAATCGAAGCCCCGGACGTTAGCTTTCCAACGCAACTGAAACCGCGTCGTTTGGACTTCTGTAGCTAAAGTTATAGCCGTTTGAGTGCGAATAGGTCAGGCTGGACAACTTAGCAATTTCTCCAACTTCTTGTATTCCTTCCACTTTTGCATGCTTTCTTCTCATCCTCCAAGCCATTCCTGCCTTATAATATCTGAAAATATTTAACACACATATCAAGGCATCTAATGGTAATAAGAGAGGATTAATAATAAGCAAATATAAGATCAAAGAAGCATGTTTGTTTTTAGGTTCGATTCTTTCAATTCTCTACTAACCTTGCTTTCTAAGGCTTGCTCTTCATCTAATAATCAACATAAATTTGATGCACAAATACACATATCAAGAGGTCTTTTAAGGGTTGTAATGGGGTTAGGGTCAAGGTAGGGTTGTATTTGGTCAAGTGGACTAAAATCTGAATCCTTAATTAATCTTAAACTTTCCACCTAACTTTAGACAATCCATGTAATCACAATACAAAATCTAACTATCCATCAACCATGTTTTCCACATTATTCATGCATTCTAATTCTAAGTACAGTACATATGCATTGCTTTCACTTACTTTG
>NC_029785.2:26568347-26601975 GCF_000816755.2 Arachis ipaensis
TAAACCCACTTTTCCCCATACTTAATTCATGAGCACTCTCACTAGTCTAAGCTAACCAAGGATTCAAATTTAAGGACATTATTATTTTTCGCTTAGAGTCAATGATGTGCTAAAGTAAAGAACAAAGGGGTATAATAGGCTCAAATTAGTTTGCAAGGGATAATGAAGGGTTAAGGCCATATGGGTATGTAAGCTTAGTGAAACAAAGGCCTCAATCATGTAAGTGTATGCATACATCAAACCATGGAAATATAGAATCAAGCAAGACAAAGATCACAATTTTAGAGAGAAAAACACACATCAAAAATAAAATATTGGTTGAAAAATGCAACCAATTCAAATAGGCTCAAAATCTCATAGGTTTTGTGTGTTCGAGTTCTAAACCATGTTCCAGTATAATATCTCTTCAAACAAGTGTAACATTAAATTTTATTCAAATTAGTGAAATTCTCTAAAAATTTTCTTGAAAAAGAAAATATTACTTCAACCAAGTGGTAAAATATGCATAAAATCAAATAAACATGCAATTAAATATGCAAATGTAACAATTAACAAAGAAAATAAAATATTGGTGTTTGAGATAGGAAAGTACTAACCCATGGAGATCGGTATCGACCTCCCCACACTTAAAGATTGCACCGTCCTCGGTGTATGCTAAGATGTACAAGTGGATGGGTTGCTCCAACTGATGCCTTACTCTATAGATTGTGCAGATTGACTTGCCTGTCTCCCCATGTAAACGTCTTCCGGTTCTCTTTTGGGTGGCCATCTTGAAAGAAAAAGGGAAGAAGAGTAACCTAGAAATAAAGATAGGAAAATAAATAAAACATGGGTTGGTTAATGCCAAATAATAAGGGTCTCAATTACATGGTAGCTACAACATGCAAGTGAGAAAACAATAGAAGCACATGGCATACTAGTGGTGCAAAATATTGTAACAATGAGGGAGAGAGTGTGGGTAAGGAGAGATAATATAAATTTATATCAATGTAAAAGTAATACAGGTATAAAAGATTGGCATTGATATAAATAATATTACCTATTCAAAATAAAACAAGTCACTAAGCATCAAGAAAATACCAGAAAAGATGTAACAGTTGAATAAGAATATTTGAACACCAATAATAATTTTAGAAAAATAAATGAATGAAAGTATGCAAATAAATAAAATGAAAGTGAAAAAGAATGAGAAGTAGAAAAAGAAAGTGAGAAAGGAGAGAGAAGGAAGAAATTAGGATTAGAAGAGAAAAGATAAGAAAATTGGCACTAATCTGGATAGGTTGTGCGACGCTGGCGACGCGGTCGCGTGGGTGACGCGGTCGCATGGTGCGCGATAAGGTTTGGTGACGCAGATGCGTGGGGCACGCGATCGCGTGACTTGATTTGTGCTAGTGGCGCGAGTGCAGCCTCGCGGTCGCACAACTCTCTGTTCGAAACTCTTTTTGCCAAAATTCTGGGTGACGTGGTCGCGTGGTCGACGTGATCGCGTGGGTGGCCTTATTTCCAATATGACACGGATGCGTGGGTGACGCGTTCGCGTGGCAGGGCTTGTGCTACTAGCATGGGTCCAGCCCAATTCCAGCTCAACTTTCGGCCATGCACCCGGTTGACGTCGATTTTCAGGTCACGCGACCGCGTGGGTGACGCGGTCGCGTCAGCGACGCGGTCACGTGGGGTGATTTGTGCCATTGGCACGCCTCCAGCGCTGCTCCTGCGAAACTCTCTGTTCGTTTTTATTTTTCTCCCCTTTCCTTGCGACGCGGACGCGTCGCTGATGCGGTCGCGTCGCGTGCTCGCTTTTTTTTTTTAATCTGAAAAATGCAGAATGCAGTGTTAACATGAATGTGATGCAAAACTCCAGGTTCAATATAACAAAACAAGATAAAATTCAAAAACAAATAAAACTAAATAATAAAAAAAATGAAAAAGGACGATCATACCATGGTGGGTTGTCTCCCACCTAGCACTTTTAGTTAAAGTCCTTAAGTTGGACATTTGATGAGCTTCCTGTTATGGTGGCTTATGCTTGAACTCATCCAAGAATCTCCACCAGTGTTTATGATTCCAGTAACCTCCGAGGTCTCAAACTAGGCATGTAAAACCCTTGAGCAGCTTCAAAAAGATTCTTAGGCTCCCGGGGTGTTGGACGTCAGAACAGATTCCAGGATCCCAAACCTTACTTTTACACCCATTTTTGTCGGGATCTGTATTTTTCCAGCCGGGTGATAAGTAATTTGAATTCTCACTGCAGCTACCAAACAGCTTCCTAGACCCATTCAATTGAGCTTTATACCAACCCTTGCGTTTGAACTTAAAGCTTCTGATAATTACAGCTTCCTCCATTTGTTCCAGTACAGAGTCATGCTCTGTACTGTTCACTGGAGTTTCTAGTATCTCCTTCATACTACGTTCTTCATTAGATTGTCCACATGAAGCCATAGGGGTTCCTTGAGTGTCTGAACGTCGGGAAGCTAATTGACTCATTATTACTTTCCCCAATTGATGAAGGGTTGCCTGACATCGATCCACTGTTTCCTTGAGACGATCTTTTGCCTCTTGATGCACTCGGCTTTCATAAATAGGATCATAGTGCTCTTGGATTGATGGATATGGAGATGGTGAATATTGAAGTGGTGATTCTTGTGAGTAATTGGGTTGGAATTGGGGTGGTTCTATATATGGTTCATATGGCTTATAAGGTGGTTGGTATGGTGGTTGAGGATTAGGGTCATATGGAGGTGAATGGCGGAAAGGGGCTTGTGAGTGTGGTGGTCCAAAGTTATGTTGAGAAAAGGGTTCATAGGCATATGGTGGTGGTTGTTGATAGTTCACTGGAGGTGGTTGTTGCCATGAGGGTTGATCAAATCCTTGTGGCTCCTCCCATCTTTGATTGTTCCAATCTTGATGCCTGTTCTCATTGTAATTTCTTCTTCCTGCAACATTATTGTAACCAGACTCATAGCCAAAGGGGTGAGAGTTCATAGTAGAAAATAAAAATTAAAAAAATAAAAATAAATTGAAATTAAAAGGTTATTTAAATTTTGAAATTTGAAAATTAAATTTTGAAATTTTGAATTTTAAATTTTTGAAATTTGAATTTTTGAAATTTGAAATTTGAAAATTTTTAAATTTGAATTTTGAAAATTTTTAAATTTGAATTTTGAAATTTTATTTTTGAAATAAGATAAGATAAAATAAAAATTTTAAAATAAAAATCAATAACCTCTTAATTTAATAAAAAAAATAAAAACAAATCAAAAAGCAAATATTTACAATAACCAATAATAAGGCACACGTTTGCAATTTCCCGACAAAGGCGCCATTTTGAAAGAGCAGAAGATTGATGGTTTAGAGGTTATAAAAACTCTCTTTGTGAGTATAGTTACTAAACCAAGCAATCAACCTTTCTTACAAACGTGTTGGGTGTCACAAGTAACAAACCCCTTTTAAAATTGATAACCGAGTATTTAAACATCGGGTCGTCTTCTCAAGGAATTACAGGGAAGTATGTTCTTATTATTGGTTATGAGTTTGTAAATTGGGGTTTAGGAAGTAAGGTGGGAATATGTTATATGACAAATAAAATAAAATAATAATAATAAAATAAACTCTTGGCAAGGTATTAGAACTGGAGGTCCTATCCTTATCAATTGTGATGAAATTTGGGTGAATTTGTGAGCCCCCTTATGAATGGATGCAGTCCCCCACTTTATAGCCTCTAATCTGTGTTTTCTGGGCCGCAAACTGGGTCAGAAACAGTCCAGAATTCGCTGGTTTCGAATTTTGCCACGCTGGATTTCCGTCACTGCGACGTGGCCGCATGGATCACGCGGTCGCGTCACCTAGCATCAGGGGAACTATAACATATTATATATCAAATCGAAGCCCCGGACGTTAGCTTTCCAACGCAACTGGAACCGCGTCGTTTGGACTTCTGTAGCTAAAGTTATAGCCATTTGAGTGCGAAGAGGTCAGGCTGGACAGCTTAGCAATTTCTCCAACTTCTTGTATTCCTTCCACTTTTGCATGCTTTCTTCTCATTCTCCAAGCCATTCCTGCCTTATAATATCTGAAAACATTTAACACACATATCAAGACATCTAATGGTAATAAGAGAGGATTAATAATAAGCAAATATAAGATCAAAGAAGCATGTTTTCAATCAAAACACATAATTAGGAAGGAAATATAAAACCATGCAAATAGTATGAATAAGTGGGTAAAGAGTAGATAAAAACCACTCAATTGAGCACAAGATAAACCATAAAATAGTGGTTTATCAGCAACATAAGAAGAAAAAGAAAAATGCGATAACAAAAAAAGATGAAAAAGTGTGAGATTGAAATGTGTAATTAATAAACATATTTATGTGAGTGAGTTTTTTTTTGTGCCAATTAGTTATTAGGCAACTTGGTTTGATTTACTTACCAAATAAAGATTGTTTATGTAGCAAAATGTTTCACGAATATAAATGGTTAGCATCTGAATAGATTATATCTAACACCAACTACTGTGTAAGAATTTCTTTTTAAGCTAAAACCTAAATTTTATATTGGCCTTTTTCTCACTTTTACTTTTAATCTTTTATTAAAACTCTTTATTTTGTGAGTAGTAATTTAGACCTTTTGTGAGTATAAAAATTATGATATCCATAAACTTATTTTTTATTCAAAAAAATTTAAATAGATATGAATTACCTTTTGATTCTGAATTTATAGAGAAAAAAGAGATTCGTTTAGTTAAAATATCAGTAATTTAGTTTTGAGCACTGATATGCACAACTTTAAGTTGATTTTGATTAACACGTTCTCTAATAAAATGAAGGTTGAATTCAAAGCATTTTGTGCGACTATGTAATATAGAATTCATAGCAAATAACACAGCACTAATGTTATCACAATACAAATTTGGCATTCTAGTCCAAGAGAGTTATTTGTAGTTCTTTAAACAAGTTCTAGATCCATATCAATTCATTATCTGTAGCAGCCAGGTCTCGATATTCTACTTCTGTGCTCGACTTACTCACCGATGTTTGCTTTTGACTTGACCATGCAACAAGATTTGTACTAAAATAATGAACCTACAACGCCTCTATATAAAGTTAGGTTTTCAAATAAGTCATTTCCCTGATTGGATAATTTGATATTAGTAACCGTTGGTGTTGGTACTCCTTTAGAGTATTTTCATGCCAACTTTCTCTAAGAGGTCAAGAACATATTTTGTTTGAGAAAGGTGTGCAGAACCAGTTGGTAATCTAAAAGTCTCAATACCTAAAAAATAAGAGAACTTTCCTAAATATTTTAATAAAAAGTATCATTCAGTTGAATAATACTGGAAGCAATAGCATTAAAATCATTACCAGTAATTAGGATATCATCTGCATAAACAAAAATGAACAAATGAATCTTTACCAAAATTCTTAAAAAATAGTAAAGGATCATATTTTGTGTTGACAAATCCAAAGGATGCTAAATTGCTGGCCAGTTTGAGAAACCATGCACGTGGAATCTGTCTCAATCTATATAAAAACTTGTTCAACTTACAAATTAATGTATTGTTACCTTGTTTAAAGCCTGGGGTTGGCGCATATAAACAGGCTTATTTAGATCACCATTAAGAAAGCCATTGTTGAGTCACATTGCCTTATTTGCCATTTATAAGTGAAGTTAGAGTTAGAATTGCTGGCTTAATAACAAAGTCTGATTGATATGCCTTCAATTTGATGGTATCTTTGGCAATAAGCCTTGTTTTTATTAATAATATCACATATTTGTAGAACTTTTTAAAATTTTTATGATCTTGTTTCATAAAAATAAATATCTAAATATTATGATGGAGAAGTTTAGAAGTTAAGTAAATAAATTAAGTAATAGAAATATCTAAGATTAGTATCTAAAAATATCTAGGTTAATATTTAAAAATATCTAAGATTTAAAATTATTTAGAATTAACTTATAGAACCTATAAATAGGTCATCATGAAATTCATTGTAACTAACAAACATATTAAATTCTACTAGCCTTTGTACTGTCTCCTTAACTCATTAATAACATAACTATCAAATTTTTCAAACCATTCATCCAAACTATTTATTCATCAAAACTATCCTTGATACAATATTCAAGTCCATAATACACTAAACCAACATCAAACTATTTCATAAAACTAATATTGGCATCAAAACTACATTCGATCATCTATAAGGCGTAGAATCTTTCTTCCTAACCTATCAACAATACATATCCACCACATTATAACCCACTAAAAAAAATTTCTCCATAACCATGACTATCTCAACCATCAATATTCTCGATGTCAGAAGATAATTATGAGGACTGGCATTCTCAAATGAAAACCTTTTTACAAGCACAAAACTTGTGGCATGTTATCCACGAAGGGTTAATCATGCCAGAGAATCAGGAAACACTTTTCGCTGCTGAAAAGAAGAAATTAAAGGAAGAACAACAAAGAAATTATATTGCTCTATGCTTCCCCCAACAAGCTATGATGAAGACAATTTTCTCAAGGATAAGAGGAATATCGTCAGCTGGTTCGCGAAATTAGAACTCGCACAACTTAACCGGCAAGTGCACCGGGTCATCCAAGTAATACTTCAGGTGAATGAGGGTCGATCCCACGAGAATTGTCGGACTGAAAAAGCAATAGTTATCCTATTGGACTTAGTCAGGCAAATAGTAAAAGATGGTTGTTGCTGAAAACACATACACAAATAAATAAGATAAGCAATTAAAGGATTTGGTGTAAAACAATGATGAGAAAACAGTTAAGGTCTCAGAGATGTTTATGTTTCCGGATTAAAACTTCTTACTAACTATTTTAACTATGAATGATTCATTCTATGGCAAACTGTAAGTGATTAAACCCTAATTCCTTAGTGATTTAATCTTCTCTGATCCTCATCAAATGCCACTCCCATGGTCATTCAATTCGGATTGGAGGATGAAGTTCAAAAAGCTAGTTTATACCACATACAAAGGCCCTAATCACCCCAGATCACAGCTGAACAGATGTTGCTTGTCCCCAACAGGTTGTAGATTAGCCGTCTAGGAGGTGTGTTCTCAAGCTGTGGTTCAAGCGAACTCTCTCGAGGATCATAAGAACCCATGTAGAAAAAGGGTCATACTCCCGTTCCACCCAGTTTCATTAGATTAAGAACAAAAACATACCTTAGAATTGAATCAGACATATATTAAAATAGAAGAGTAATAATCTTAATCCATAGAAATAAACAGAGCTCCTAACCTTAACCAGGAGGTTTAGTTGCTTGTAACTTACAGAGAAAACAGGGTTCTAAAAAGTGTGAAAGGAAGAAGATCCTAAACCTAATTGATCTTTTCCTTTAAATACTAACCTAATAATAAATGCTAAACCTAAAAGATATTATTTTAAAAATAAAGATTACAAAGATAAAATAAGATAAAACTAATAAGTGCTAAGTCCACTTGGAGGCCCAGAAATAGAGCTTTTTCGGATGAAAATTTCAAACGAAATTTATTCCGTCTGAATGACTTTTTCATTTCGGACAAATTTGAGACAAATGTTGAACAACTTTTAGTGAAGGCATTGGAATAATATATTCTGTCCTAAATTTGTCTAAATTTTGTCCCAAATTTTGGCGCCAAATTTTTTTTGGATGGCGCCAAAATTTTCATACAAATTACAACATATTTTGGACAAAAACTATAATTCGTCTGTATTCCATCTGAATATGCACAATAATTTCAGACGGATTTGGGACGCATTTTGAAAAATGTTAATTCTATCCCAAATTTGTCTATAATTAGTCTTAAATATTTTTACTATAGCTTACCCTTCGAAGTAGCTAAAATTTTTTCCCGCAAATTTGGGATGAAAATAACATCATTTGTAAATTCTGTTTGAAAGTGCATCAGTTTTCAAACGAATTTCAAATGTTTATTGAAAAATTTTAACATTTAGTATAAAAATATTATTTATATTTTAAATTAGTCTATTATTTTTTAATTTATTCTTTTAATTATTTACGTTATAATAATTCAAAATTTAAGACAAAGTGTATCTAAAAGAATCACATATATAAAAACTTAAAAATAAATTATATCCAATCTTTTAAAAAAATAATACAAATAATAAATAAGAATAAAAAAATCACATAAAAAAATCATATACTTTTTTCATATAAGATTAAGATATATTAAAAATTAAAAAAAAAATACAAATGAATACATCAAAGGCTTTTCGCCACCCCACCCTTCATCTTCATCACTGCTATGAGAACGGCCATAAACCACTAAATTGGCCGAGAATCAGTCGGTCAAACCAGAATCAGAATCGGCCGGTTTGAACAAAACGACACAGTTTTGCGCTTAAGGGGAAATCAAAGAAGCCAAACCGCGTCTTATCCATCTCCTTCCTTATTCCTTCCAGCAAACACAGCCAGCCTCAACCAAGGGAAAAACCCTAGCCGCCACCACCGCCGCAAGGAGGAGCCGTCTTTGCCGCCGTCCGTCGCAGTCAGGGGCTTGTCTCCTCGAGTCTTCGTGCGTCGCAATCAGGGGAGTTTCTTCCAAGTCTTCAATCTGTTCGCAGTCACAAGTCACAGGCGCGCCACTTCTCCCTCGAAATCGGTGGCCATCATCTTGTCGCCGTTGTCTGTCGCCATCTGTCGCAGTCAGGGGTTTGTCTCCTCGAGTCTTCGTGCGTCGCAGTTAGGGGAGTTCTCCAAGTCCTCGATCTGTTTGCAGTCCCCGTCGCAGGCGCACCGCTTCTTCCTCATGCTCGGCGGCCGTCATCTTGTCGTCGTCTTTTGTCGCCATCCGTCCTCCTCAGCGATCGAAGGTCAGTGACTCAGAGCTCATTTGTTCTTCGTCTTTTTAATTTTTTTTATGCTTTGTTCGGAAATAATTGCATGATTATTGAATATGCTTTGCATTTTTAATAATTTTCAACTATAATTGAATAATTTTTCGTTACTGTGAACTGTGAATTGAACTGTGAACTGTGAACTGTGAACTTTATTGAATAATTATGAATAATTATTGTTAGTTAAGCTGTGAACTTTGTTGTTGTTACTTGTTACTAAGTTGAATAATTATTGAATAATTTGCCGTGGGTTCTTATGAACCTGTGATTGATAATGATTGATGACTCTGTCGTTGCCCATTGCTCACTGCTTCTTGCCGATGGTTTGAAGTTTTGTTCGAATGTTTGAAGGTTGGTTCTGGATCTGTTGCTGTTGCTGATGGTCCTTGAAGTTTGGTTCTGAATGTTTTGTTACTCTATTTTATAATTGCTGTGAATGTTTGAAGTTTTGTTACTCTGAAGGTTTGGTTCTGGATCTATTACTCTAATGGTTTGAAGTTTGCTGTGAGGTGCACGAAATTGTGATCATCAACAATGGCGCCAAAGGACTTGGTGCTTTCAAACGTGAATCACACTTTGTCACAATTCCATACAACTAACCAGCAAGTGCACTGGGTCGTCCAAGTAATAAACCTTACGTGAGTAAGGGTCGATCCCACGGAGATTGTCGGCTTGAAGCAAGCTATGGTCATCTTGTAAATCTCAGTCAGGCAGATTCAAATGGTTATGGAGTTTAAGGTGATGAAAATAAACATAAAATAAAGATAGAGATACTTATGTAATTCATTGGTGGATTTCAGATAAGCGTATGAAGATGCTTTGTTCCCCTTGAACCTCTGCTTTCCTATTGCCTTCTTCCAATCATTCATACTCCTTTTCATGGCAAGCTTTATGTTGGGCATCACCGTTGTCAATGGATACTTCCCGTCCTCTCAGTGAAAATGGTCCTGATGCTCTGTCACAACATCGGCTAATCAGCTGTCGGTTTTCGATCATGTCGAAAAAGGATCCATTGATCCTTTTGCGTCTGTCACACGCCCCACAATCGCGAGTTTGAAGCTCGTCACAGTCATCCCTTCCCAGATCCTACTCGGAATACCACAGACAAGGTTTAGACTTTTCGGATCTCAGGAATGGCCGCCAATAATTCTAGCCTATACCACGAAGGTTCCAATCTTAGATTAGAAACCCAAGAGATATGCATTCAACCCATTGCTAGTAGAACAGAGGTGGTTGTCAGGCACATGTTCATAGGTAAGAATGATGATGAGTGTCACGGATCATCACATTCATCAAGTTGAAGAACAAATGAATATCTTGGAGAAGAAATAGACTTGAGTTGAATAGAAAAACAATAGTACTTGTATTAATTCATGAAGAACAGCAGAGCTCCACACCTTAATCTATGGTGTGTAGAAACTCCACCGTTAAGAATACATAAGAACAAAGTCTAGGCATGGCCATGTGGCCAGCCCCCAAACGTGAAAAGGTCTATCAAAGTATATCAAGTGTATCCAAAGTCTTAAAATACAATAGCAAAAGGTCCTATTTATAGAAAACTAGTAGCCTATGGTTACAGAAATTGGTAATTAATGCAGAAATCTTCTTTCGGGCCCACTTGGTGTGTGCTTGAGCTGAGCATTGAAGCTTCCATGTGTAGAGACTTTTCTTGGAGTTAAACACCAGCTTTTGTGCCAGTTTGGGCGTTTAACTCCAGCTTTTGTGCCAGTTTTGGAGTTAAACGCCAGAATTCTTGAGCTGACTTGGAACGCCTGTTTAGGCCATCAAATCGCGAGCAAAGTATAAACTATTATATATTGCTGGAAAGCCCAGAATATCTACTTTCCAACGCAATTGAGAGTGCGCCAATTGGGCTTCTGTAGCTCCAGAAAATCCACTTTGAGTGCAGGGAGGTCAGAATCCAACAGCATCTGTCGTCCTTTTTCCGCCTCTGAATAAGATTTTTGCTCAAGTCCCTCAATTTCAGCCAGAAAATACCTGAAATCACAGAAAAACATACAAACTCATAGTAAAGTCCAGAAGAGTGATTTTTAAATAAAAACTAATAAAAATATAATAAAAACTAATTAAAATATACTAAAAACATACTAAAACGCCACAAGCACATGGTTAGGGACAGCTTGGTTTAGCCGCTTAGGCCATAATTTTATTCCTGTGGGCCCTCCTATCCACTGATGCTCAAAGCCTTGGATCCTTTTTATCACCCTTGCCTTTTGGTTTAAAGGGGTATTGGCTTTTTCTGCTTGCTTTTCTTTTTTTTTTTGCAAGCTTTTCACTGCTTTTTCTTGCTTCAAGAATCAATTTTATGATTTTTCAAATTATCAGATAACATTTCTCCTTTTCCTTTCATTCTTTCAAGAGCCAACAATTTTAACATTCATAAACAATCAAATTCAAAAATATGCACTGTTCAAGCATTCATTCAGAAAGACAATAGTATTGCCGCCACATCAAAATAATTAAACTGTTTTAAAATTTGAAATTCATGCACTTCTTTTTCTTTTTCAATTAAAAACATTTTTCATTTAAGAAAGGTGATGGATTCATTTTCATAGCTTTAAGGCATAGACACTAATGATCATGTAATAAAGACACAAACATAGATAAACATAAAGCATAATTTTCGAAAAACAGGAAAATAAAGAACAAGGAAGTTAAAGAACGGGTCCACCTTAGTGATGGCGGCTTGTTCTTCCTCTTGAAGATCTTATGGAGTGCTTGAGCTCCTCAATGTCTCTTCCTTGCCTTTGTTCCTCCTCTCTCATGATTCTTTGATCTTCTCTAATTTCATGGAGGAGGATGGAATGCTCTTGGTGCTCCACCCTTAGTTGTCCCATGTTGGAACTTAATTCTCCTAGGGAGGTGTTGATTTGCTCCCAATAGTTTTGTGGAGGAAGATGCATCACTTGAGGTATCTCAGGGATTTCATGATGAGGAGTTTCCTCATGCTCTTGATGAGGTTCTCTTGTTTTCTCCATCATTTTCTTAGTGATGGGTTTGTCCTCATCAATGAGAATGTCTCCCTCTATGTCAAATTCCAACCGAATTGCAAAGGTGACAAATGAGATGAGGGAAGGCTAACCTTGCCAAAGGAGAGGACTTGTCCGCCACCTTGTAGAGTTCTTGGGATATAATCTCATGAACTTCCACTTCCTCTCCAATCATGATGCTATGTATCATGATAGCCCGATCTATAGTAGCTTCGGACCGGTTGCTAGTGGGAATGATTGAGCGTTGGATGAACTCCAACCATCCCCTAGCCACGGGCTTGAGGTCATGCCTTCTTAGTTGAACCGGCTTCCCTCTTGAATCTATCTTCCATTGAGCGCCCTCTTCATATATGTCCATGAGGACTTGGTCCAACCTTTGATCAAAGTTGACCCTTCTAGTGTATGGGTGTGCATCTCCTTGCATCATGGGCAAGTTGAATGCCAACCTTACATTTTCCGGACTAAAATCCAAGAATTTCCCTCGGACCATTGTAAGCCAATTCTTAGGGTCCGGGTTCACACTTTGATCATGGTTCTTGGTGATCCATGCATTGGTATAGAACTCTTGAACCATTAAGATTCTGACTTGTTGAATGGGGTTGGTGAGAACTTCCCAACCTCTTCTTCGGATCTCATGTTGGATCTCCAGATATTCACCCTTTTTGAGCTTAAAAGGGACCTCGGGGATTACCTTCTTCTTGGCCACAACTTCATAGAAGTGGTCTTGATGCACCCTTGAGAGGAATCTCTCCATCTCCCATGACTCGGAGGTGGAAGCTTTTGCCTTCCCTTTCCTCTTTCTAGAGGTTTCTCCGGCCTTTGGTGCTATTAATGGTTATGGAAAAACAAAAAAAAGCTTTAGCTTTTGCCACACCAAACTTAGAAGGTTGCTCGTCCTCGAGCAAAAGAAGAAAGAAGAGAGTAAAAGAAGAAAAAATAGAGGAGATGGAGGGTGCTTTGTGTTTCGGCCAAGGGGAATAGGTAGTGTGTATGTTGTCTGAAAATGAAGGAGTGAAGATGGGTTTATATAGTAGTGGAGAGGGGGGTATGGTTCGGCCATTATGGGTGGGTGTGGGTGGGAAAGTGGTTTGAATTTGAATAGTGAGGTAGGTGGGATTTTATGAAAGATGGATGTGAGTGGTGAAGAGAATGGTGGGATTTGATAGATTAGGGGTTTTTGGGGAAGAGGTATTGAGGTGATTGGTGAATGGGTGAAGAAGAGATAGAGAGATGAGGTAGGTGGGGATCCTGTGGGGTCCACAGATCCTGAGATGTCAAGAATTTCTCATCCCTGCACCATGTGGCGTGCAAAACGCCCCTTTGCTGTCAATCCTGGCGTTAAACGCCAGGCTGCTGTCCATTTCTGGCGTTTAACGCCAGCTTCTTGCCCATTCTTGGCGTTAAACGCCAGTCTGGTGCCCTTTTCTGGCATTAAACGCCCAGAATGGTGCCAGACTGGGCGTTTAACGCCCATTCTGCTACCTTTACTGGCTTTTAAACGCCAGTAACTATCTCCTCCAGGGTGTTCTATTTTTCATTCTGTTTTTCACTTTGTTTTTGCTTTTTTCAATTGTTTTTGTGACTTCACATGATCATCAACCTACAGAAAACATAAAATAACAATAGAAAATAGAAATTTAACATAGATAAGTAAAAATTGGGTTGCCTCCCAACAAGCGCTTCTTTAATGTCAATAGCTTGACAGTGGCTCTCATGGAGCCTCATAGATGTTCAGAGCAATGTTGGAACCTCCCAACACCAAACTTAGAGTTTGAGTGTGGGGGTTCAACACCAAACTTAAAGTTTGGTTGTGGCCTCCCAACACCAAACTTAGAGTTTGACTGTGGGGGCTCTGTTTGACTCTGCATTGAGAGAATCTCTTCATGCTTCCTCTCCATGGTGACAGAGGGATATCCTTGAGCTTTAAACACAAGGGAGTCTTCATTCACTTGAATGATCAATTCTCCTCTGTCAACATCAATCACAGCTTTTGCTGTGGCTAGGAAGGGTCTGCCAAGGATGATGGATTCATCCGCGCACTTCCTATTTTCTAGGATTATGAAATCAGCAGGGATGTAATGGTCTTCAACCTTTACCAAGACATCCTCTACAAGTCCATAAGCCTGTTTCTTTGAATTGTCTGCCATCTCCAGTGAGATTCTTGCAGCTTGTACCTCAATGATCCCTAGCTTCTCCATTACAGAGAGAGGCATAAGGTTTATGCTTGACCCTAGGTCACACAGAGCCTTCTCAAAAGGTCATGGTGCCTATGGTACAAGAGATTGAGAACTTTCCAGGGTCCTGTCTCTTTTGAGGTAATCTCTGCCTAGTCAAGTCATCCAGTTCTTTGATGAGTAATGGGGGTTCATTCTCCCAAGTCTCATTACCAAATAACTTGGCATTTAGCTTCATGATTGCTCCAAGGTACTTAGCAGCTTACTCTTCAGTGACATCTTCATCCTCTTCATAGGAAGAATACTCATCAGAGCTTATGAAAGGCAGAAGTAAATTCAATGGAATCTCTATGGTCTCAGAATGAGCTTCAGATTCCCATGGTTCCTCATTAGGGAACTCCATGGAGGTCAGTGGGCGTCCATTGAGGTCTTCTTCAGTGGGAATCACTGCCTCTTCCTCCTCTCCATGTTTGGCCATGTGAGATGTGGTTATGGCCTTGCACTCTCTTTTTGGATTATCTTCTGTATTGCTTGGGAGAGTGCTAGGAGGGAGTTTAGTAATTTTCTTACTCAGCTGACCCAATTGTGCCTCCAAATTTCTAATGGAGGACCTTGTTTCAGTCATGAAACTTTGAGTGGTTTTGATTAGATCAGAGACAACAGTTGCTAATTCAGAATGGCTCTGCTTAGAATTCTCTGTCTGTTGCTGAGAAGATGATGGAAAAGGCTTGCTATTGCTAAACCTGTTTCTTCCACCATTATTGTTGTTGAAACCTTGTTGAGGTCTCTGTTGATCCTTCCATGAGAGATTTGGATGATTTTTCCATGAAGGATTATAGGTGTTTCCATGGGGTTCTCCCATATAATTCACCTCTTCCATTGCTGGGTTCTCAGGATCATAAGCTTCTTCTTCAGAGGAAGCTTCCTTAGTACTGCCTGGTGCAGCTTACATTCCAGACAGACTCTGAGAAATCATATTGACTTGTTGAGTCAATATTTTATTCTGAGCTAATATGGCATTCAGAGTATCAATCTCAAGAACTCCTTTCTTCTGATTTGTCCCATTATTCACAGGATTCCTTTCAGAAGTGTACATGAATTGGTTATTTGCAACCATTTTAATGAGTTCTTGAGCTTCTGCAGGCGTCTTCTTCAGATGAAGAGATCCTCCAGCAGAGCTATCCAATGACATCTTGGATAGTTCAGACAGACCATCATAGAAGATTCCTATGATGCTCCATTATGAAAGCATGTCAGAAGGGCACCTTCTGATCAATTGCTTGTATCTCTTCCAAGCTTCATAGAGGGACTCACCATCCTTCTGTCTAATGGTTTGGACTTCCACTCTAAGCTTACTCAATTTTTGAGGTGGAAAGAACTTTGCCAAGAAGGCATTGACTAGCTTTTCTCAAAAGTTCAGGCTTTCCTTAGGTTGTGAATCTAACCATGTTCTAGCTCTGTCTCTTACAGCAAAAGGAAAGAGCATAAGTCTGTAGACCTCAGGGTCAACCCCATTGGTCTTGACAGTGTCACAGATTTGCAAGAATTCAGCTAAGAACTGATGAGGATCTTCCAATGGAAGTCCATGAAACTTGCAATTCTATTGCATTAGAGAAACTAATTGAGGCTTAATCTCAAAGTTGTTTGCTCCAATGGCAGGGATTGAGATGCTTCTCCCATAGAAATCAGGAGTAGGTGCAGTAAAGTTACCAAGCACCTTCCTTGCATTGTTAGCATTGTTGTTGTTTTCGGCTGCCATGGTTTCTTCTTCTTTGAAGAGCTCTGTTAGGCCCTCTAGAGAGAATTGTTCTTTAGCTTCTTTCTCTTCAAGGTCCTTTCAGGTTCAGGATCAGCTTCAACAAGTATGCCTTTATCTTTGTTCCTGCTCATATGAAAGAGAAGAGAACAAGAAAGTAGGAAATCCTCTATGTCATAGTATAGAGATTCCTTGAGGTGTCAGAGGAAAAGAAGAATAGAAGGAGGAGGTAGACGGAGGAGAATTCGAACATATAAAGAAGGAGGGAGTTCGAATTGTACCTTGAGGAGGAGTCTTAGTCCCTTAAATAGAAGGATGTGAGAAGAGGGAAAGAATTTTCGAGAATTTATTAAAATATTTTAAAAAGAAATTTGAAAATTTGATTGAGATTTTCGAAAACTAAGATTGGGAAAGAAATAAAGTGATTTTTGAAAAAGATTTTAAAATTAGAAAAAGATTTGATTGAAAAAATTAATTTTGAAAAAGATGTGATTGAAAAGATATGTTTGAAAAGATATGATTGAAAATCAATTTAGAAAAAGAAAATTTTTAAAATTAAAGTTGATTACTTGACTATCAAGAAATTAAAAGATATGATTTTAAAATTTAAAGTTTGATCCCTTCTTAATAGGCAAGTAACAACTTGAAAATTTTGAAGTAAATCTTTAATTGAAGCAAGGATTTTTGAAAATATTAAAAATAAATATAAAATGGAAAGAAATTAATTTTGAAAGAGATATGATTGAAAAGATATGATTTGAAAAAGATTTGATTTTGAAAAAATATGAAAACTTGAAAAAAATGTGAATTAAAAACAAAATCTTTCCTCTAGTGTCATCCTGGCATTAAACGCCCAAAACTCTACCTTTTTGGGCGTTAAACGCCCAGCCAGGTGCCCTGGCTGGCGTTTAAACGCCAGTTTTCCTTCTTCACTGGGCGTTTTGAACGCCCAGCTTTTTCTGTTTGATTCCTCTGCTGAATGTTCTGAATCTTCAATTTTCTGTATTATTGACTTGAAAAGACACAATTTTGAAAATATTTTTTTGAATTTTTAATGATGAGGAACAATAAAAATGCAACTAAGATCAAATAAACAATGCATGCAAGACACCAAAATTAAATATTTTCATATAAGAGACACTAACAACTTGAGAATGCATATGAGAAATAACAAAACACACAAAACAAGAGAATTTAAAGATCAGAGCAATGAAATCATCAAGAACAACCTGAAGATTAATGAAGAACATAATGCAAGTATTCGAAAAATGCAAGAATAAAAACATGCAATTGACACCAAACTTAAAATTAGACAATAGACTCAAACAAGAAACATAAAATATTTTTGGTTTTATGATTTTAAATTTTTTTTTGTATTTTTCGAAACTTATATGGAAAAGAAAATAAAGTGATGCTCTATCACAACATCGGCTAATCAGCTGTCGGTTCTCGATCATGTCAGAATAGGATACATTGATCCTTTTGCATCTGTCACACGCCCCACAATCGCGAGTTTGAAGCTCGTCACAGTCATCCCTTCCCAGATCCTACTCAGAATACCACAGACAAGGTTTAGACTTTCCGGATCTCAGGAATGGCCGCCAATAATTCTAGCCTATACCACGAAGGTTCCAATCTTAGATTAGAAACCCAAGAGATATGCATTCAACCCATTGCTAGTAGAACAGAGGTGGTTGTCAGGCACATGTTCATAGGTGAGAATGATGATGAGTGTCACGGATTATCACATTCATCAAGTTGAAGAACAAATGAATATCTTGGAGAAGAAATAGACTTGAGTTGAATAGAAAAACAATAGTACCTATATTAATTCATGAAGAACAGCAGAGCTCCACACCTTAATCTATGGTGTGTAAAAACTCCACCGTTAAGAATACATAAGAGCAAAGTCTAGGCATGGCCGTGAGGCCAGCCTCTAAACATGAAAAGGTCTATCAAAGTATATCAAGTGTATCCAAAGTCTTAAAATACAATAGCAAAAGGTCCTATTTATAGAAAACTAGTAGCCTAGGGTTACAGAAATCAGTAATTAATGCAGAAATCTTCTTCCAGGCCCACTTGGTGCGTGCTTGGGCTGAGCATTGAAGCTTCCATGTGTAGAGACTTTTCTTGGAGTTAAACGCCAGCTTTTGTGCCAGTTTGGGCGTTTAACTCCAGCTTTTGTGCCAGTTTTGGAGTTAAACGCCAGAATTCTTGAGCTGACTTGGAACGCCTGTTTGGGCCATCAAATCTCAGACAAAGTTTAGATTATTATATATTGCTGGAAAGCCCAGGATGTCTACTTTCCAAAGAAATTGGGAGCGCACCAATTGGGCTACTGTAGCTCCAGAAAATCTACTTTGAGTGCAGGGAGATCAGAATCCAACAGCATCTGTCGTCCTTTTTCAGCCTCTGAATCAGATTTTTGCTCAAGTCCCTCAATTTCAGCCAGAAAATACCTGAAATCACAGAAAAATACACAAACTCATAGTAAAGTCCAGAAGAGTGATTTTTAAATAAAAACTAATTAAAATATTCTAAAAACATACTAAAAACAATGCCATAAAGCGTATAAATTATCCGCTCATCACTGTGAATGTTTGAAGTTTTGTTACTCTGATGGTCCTTTTAATTTTGCTCTGGTTACTGATGGCTCTGTTTAGTTTCTGAATGCTTGGTTCTTCTTCTTACTTTTAAAGTTTTAATTTCTGAATTTTTTGTTCAAATAATATTGCTAATGTTCCTCTTCTTCCTTGCTAATGCTCTGTTTAATTTTGTGTCATCACTGTTGAGTCTGTTTCAGTGTTTTGAATCTGATTTGTGATTTCTGAATCTAAAATTAATTAAATCATTAATTCTGTGTTGTTAAAATTGTTGATTAAAATGGATTTGTTATGATGCTGTTGCCATTTTTTTATTTTTAAGTATGATGTTTCTGAATTTTTGTTGAAATAGTTATTGATTTCAGGGTTTAGAGTGATTATTTATTGCTGGTATTTAACTTTTGTTGCTGCTTCTTTTTTCTTTCTGGCTCTGTTATGTTCTGTTAAGTTGCTACATTCAAACTTGTGCATTGGTCTGTTCATCTTCACTTGCAATAACAAAAAGCTTCTCATTTGATGATCCATTAACTACCTTATTTTTTGGTACCATTTATTTTCTGGTACAAAAATCTAAAATTTTTATACAGTTGCTCAATTACAACTGTTCTCATTCATACAATCAATTTAGCAAAAGTAGTTTACTTTTGCTAGGTGACTTTATCTAATTGAATACATGTCTAAAATTGCTTAACTTGAAAGTGCATTAAAGTTAAACTTTATAAATATGTCCTTGTGTGAGAGATTTTATTTCTGGTACTAAAATTTTATGAGAGCAATATTTATACAATAAGTTCTTTCTGGATCGCATCCGCAATGCCACAAAATAAATTAAGAGGATACAAATGAAGTGAAATGATTGGTTCACTTGTAACAGAATCGATCTTGTAGATTGTAATGTTATTATTATCTATCTTATTTTAGATTTTGCTGATTGGACTTGGGAGGAGTTCAATTTGATTTCTTTTAAATTAAGATGATACAAAACTCTTACCATCAATGCTTTCTTTTATTGTCACAATTTAATTGGAAGATGGCAACAATGATAGCAAAGGGTTGCAGTGAAGGCAAAGCATCTCGAGTTTAATGTATCTGGTGAAGAGGTTAGCTTTTATTGGGTTTCTTTCCTGCATCCTGGTATTGTAGTTTGGGATAATATTTGATTTCCCTGATGTGAGAACTGAAGTTTAACATTTGATTTGTGACTGTACTTTAGGTTTAGAGTCCGTTAACCTTCTCTAATTTGGTTGCATTTATTTTATTTTGTGTCATGTGACAGAGCCTTGAGCAAATTGGTAACAGAGTAGAACGCCTTAGGATTAAATCAGATATATATTTATATTCAAGTACTAATATTGAGGTGAAAATCTGAATTTCTTCTGATTAGTTTTGCTGCTAGCATTCTTCTTGCTATATTATTTTCTGTTTTATACATGGATTTTTATTGAAGTTATTGTCTGGGCCCTATTAAGCGATTATTTCATGTAACAGCCTTAACTTGTGAGAACTGTATGGTGAAGTCTAGATACTTGTATGCTTTTTTATCTTAATTTAGTTTTCAGGATATATTAAAGAAAGCTCAGCTTCTTTTCCCTCGTGCTATGGTTGTTGATTCAATACAAACTCTTGATCCTATTAACACTGTTAGTAGTTTTTCTTCAACTCTATTAACACTTTTCTTTTTCTATCATTTGCCAATGTCTTTGAATTTAATATTTTGTTTTGATTTATGTATTCTCCAGTGGTCAGAGCAAAAGGTTAAGTTGAATGATGCTGAGCACAAGTTAAAAGATCAAGGACGTCAACTAAAGGTTCAACAGAAAAGAATTGGTTCTACTAAAAAGACAATTCATGCATGTATAAAAAGTTGAATCTCCCACTTCCTTCAACCTTGTCTGATCCTGCAGAAGATGAGCTTGGGACAGGCTCTAGTGATGATGAGGATGATAACATAAGTGATTGATGTCAGGAGTATATGTTTTTTCTGATTTAGATTAAGAAATTTTTAGATGAATTAGTTAGTACATTTTATTTTATTCATGATATTTGACCTTTTTAAAGGCTTTCTTTGTTTTAGTTTAAGTATTTTTTTTTATTTTAGTTTGATTATATTTATGGACAAAAGTATTTTAATAATAAAAAGAAATATTTGATTTGTCTAAAATTTGTTCGAAAAAAATTTATTATATTTGACTAAATTCGTCAGAAATTTATCTGAAATAAAATATATTTTTTGTTTGAAATTTGTCTAAAATACATTGTCTTTATGTTGGCTAATCTGTCTAAAATTCGTCTAAAATACATCATAATAGTTAGAAATCTAACAGCCTATTCGAAATCTGTCACAAAATCGTCTGAAAAAAATTTCGGACGAAATTTCAAACAAAATGTAAATTAGCAACAAGGCTTTTTGGGACAAAAAAAATTCGTTCCAATTTTGTTTGAAAAAAAATTTGTCTCTAATTTGTTCGAAATTTATTTCAATTTCGTCTCAAAATTCGTTCAAAAAATCCTATTTCTAGTAGTGATGAGTGTGATTCGGGCTGTATGCTGGCGTTCAACGCCAAACTGGCGTTGAACGCCCAAGGAGGGAAGCTTGCGTCCTGGTTTATGGCCCCTGCTGGCGTTGAACACCATGTGGGCGTTTAGCGCCCAGAGAGGGTGCTGCTAGCATTTTTCTTTCTTGCTCCAACCTTCTCCAAACTGCTCTGAATTTCACCTAAAATTATAAAAATATAAGAAAAACTCAAAGTATCATCCAAAGGTGATTTTTGCACTAAAATAAATAAAAAGCAAATAAAATCTAACTAAAAATAATATAAAAACAACTAGAAAAGGGTATAAGATGCTCACACATTATCAGCTAAGAAAGTGTGGGAAAACTTAGAGCAAGAGTTCAGAGACGACATAAAGGTACGTACAATCTTCCTCCAATCTCTAAGGAAGCAATATGCAAATATGAAAATGAAAGATTCTAAGAAAATAAAAAGTTATTATACAAGATTAATAAGCTTAGTAACTGAAATAAAAGCTTATAGAGAGGACTTGTCTGATAAAAAGATAGTGAAAAAAATACTCATTAGTTTGCCTTCCAAATTTGATCTTAAAGTGTCTACAATTAAGAAAACTAAGGATTTATCAATGCTAACACTAACAGAGTTAATAAACTGACTATACGCTTTTGAACAAAGATTAGCAAGTTGAAATGATGAAGATTCAATAGAAAATGCATTTCAGTTTAAACTCAATGTAAAATCTCAGAATCTAAATAAAAGAGGAGGAGAAAAAAGACAAGAAAATTCTGAAAAGTCAGACACTTCTAGAAAAATAGAAAATAAAACTAAGGATAGAAAACAATATTCTCCATGTGGCATATGCAAGAAGACCAACCACCTAGAAAAGGATTGTTGGCATCATGGAAAATCATAGTGCTGCAATTGTAAAAGATTTGGGCATATGGAGAAAGACGGTAGGATGAAAATCAATCTTTGTGCAAACTTTTTCTGGAGAAAAGGATGGAGAAAAGTGTGCTTTTATGCATCATCACAAGAAGAGTGCAAGAAGAAAGATGACATATGGTATCTCGATAATGGTTGCAATAATCACATGACAGGTGATCAAAGCCTATTTAATGACATCAATAAATCTATTCGATCTGGTATCATACTTAAAGATGGAACGATCGTGCAGGCGAATGGCAAAGGTACAATCACCATCCACACTAAGATAGGAACTAAGAATATCCATGATGTTCTGTTAGTTCCTAAACTGACTCAAAATCTACTTAGTATTGGCCAAATGATGGAGAAAGACTACGTATTACACTTTGAAGAAGACTCATGCACCATAACTAAAGAAAAACTAGAAGGCTTCTCTAGTAATAGTCAAAATAAAGATCAGGAACTTTCCACTAAAATAGAGTTATATCATAGAAACTACATTAAAGACACAAGAAGATAATTCATGGCCGTGACATTGAAGATTTGACCATTTTCACTTTAATGGATTAAGTTTGCTACATCAAAAGCAACTAATGAGAGATCTACTAAGCATCACAGAGATTAATCAACCTTGTGAAGGATACTTACTTGGCAAGCAACATCATCAACCATTTTCTTCTGGAAGAGCTTGGCGAGATAAGGAGATGCTTGAATTAGTTCACACTGACGTTTGTGGTCCGATGAAGACTCCATCACTTAATAACAACAGGTACTTCATACTCTTCATCGATGATTATACTAGAATGATGTGGGTATATTTTCTACGTGAAAGATCAGAGGATCCTGGCATCTTCAAGAAGTTCAAGCAACATGTGAAGAAGCAAAGTGATCGTAGCATCAAGGTACTTCGTAGCGATAGGAAAACTAAATACACTAAAATAGAGTTATATCATAGAAACTACATTAAAGGCACAAGAAGATAATTCATGGATGTGGCATTGAAGATTTGACCATTTTCACTTTAATGGATTAAGTTTGCTACATCAAAAGCAACTAATGAGAGATCTACTAAGCATCATAGAGATTAATCAACCTTGTGAAGGATACTTACTTGGCAAGCAACATCATCAACCATTTTCTTCTGGAAGAGCTTGGCGAGATAAGAAAATGCTTGAATTAGTTCACACTGACGTTTGTGGTCCGATGAAGACTCCATCACTCAATAACAACAGGTACTTCATACTCTTCATCGATGATTATACTAGAATGATGTGGGTATATTTTCTACGTAAAAGATCAGAGAATCCTGGCATCTTCAAGAAGTTCAAGCAACATGTGAAGAAACAAAGTGATCGTAGCATCAAGGTACTTTGTAGCGATAGAAAAACTAAATACACTTCCAAAGAATTTAATAAATTTTGCGAAGAAGAGGGTGTCAAGCATCAGACCACAGTAGGATATGCTCCTGAGCAAAATGGAGCATCTGAGAGAAAAAATATAACTGTGATGGAGATGGCATGCTCGATCTTCAAGGAGAAAAATCTGCCAAACATTTTTTGGACAGAAGCTGTTTACACAGTAGTATACCTACTAAATCGTTGTTCCACTAAGGTAGTAGAAAATAAAACTCCAATCGAAACATGGAGTGGACAAAAACCTTTCGCAAAGTATCTAAGAGTCTTTGGATGCATATGCTATGTTCACATTCCTACTCAAAAAAGAAGCAAGCTGGATGAGAAGACAGAAAAAGAATCTTTCTTGGGTATAGTACACAATCAAAAGGATATCGTGTGTATAACTTACAAACAAAGAAACTCATAATCAGTCGAGACGTGGAGTTTGATGAAAATGCTTCATGGAACCGGGAAGATGAAAAAGTTGAGAAAGAAAGAACTGAAGTATCACAATAACCACCTAGACTAGAAGAACAAGAACGTGAAGAAGCAAGCACACCTACTCCAATAGTAGAAGCAACAAATGATTCTCCTCTAAGAAAAAGTAGACCTCTATAAGATGTATATGAAACATGCAATTTTGTTAAGATTGAGCCTACAAGCCTTAAAGAAGTAGAAAAGCAAGAAGAATAGAAAAATGTCATGGAAGAAGAAATTAAGATGATCGAGAAGAACAACAAATGAGAACTAGTAGACCATCCTTCAAATAAAGATATTATTGGAGTCAAATGGGTGTACAAGACTAAGCTCAATCCCGATGGATCTGTTCAGAAGCATAAGGCAAAGCTCGTAGCTAAAGGATATGCACAAATTCTTGAGATAGATTACACAGAAATATTTATACCTGTAGCTCGCCTAGATACAATAAGGGCACTCATTACACTAGCCTCACAAAAGCAATAGCAGATCTATCAACTGGATGTAAAATCTGCCTTTCTAAATGGTGAACTAGTAGAAGAAGTATATTTTGATCAACCATAAGGGTTCGTTGTAGAAGGACATGAAGACACGGGTATTAAGGCTAAAGAAAACACTCTATGGATTCAAACAAGCTCTGCAAGCATGATACAGTCGAATTGACAAATATTTCACTAATCATGAATTCAGGAAGAGTAAAAGTGTGCCTACATTCTACATCAAGACACAGGGTAATTCAAGCACCCTCATAGGTTTCTTGTACGTGGATGATCTTATTTACATAGGAAACAATGAGACCATGATCAGAGAATTCAAAGAAGAAATGAAGCAGACATTTGAGATGACTAACTTAGGATTGATACACTACTTTCTTGGCATTAAAGTAAACCAAAATGAAGATGGAATTTTCATCTTGTAAAAGAAATACACTCAAAATTTGCTACAAAAGTTCAAGATGAATAATTGCAAAGTAGTATGTCCTCTATTCCATAATGAGAAATTATAAAAAGAAGATGGATCTGAAGAGGCAGATGCTTCACAATATAGAAGTCTTATTGGAAGCCTCCTTTATCTAACTACCACAAGATCCGACATCATGTATGCAACAAGTCTACTATCAAGATTCATAAAACAGCCAAGTCAGAAGCACTATGAGGATGCGAGAAAAATCTTAAGATATCTACAAGGCACAAAGGATTATGACATTCACTATAAATCTACTGAAGATCCAAAACTACTTGGATATACAGATAGTGATTAGGCAGAATCAATTGACGACATGAAAAGCACATCTGGATATTCATTTATACTAGGATCGGGAGTATTCTCTTGGACATCAAAGAAATAAGAAATTGTGGCTCAATCATCTGCTGAAGCTGAGTATGTTGCAGCCGCAAATACTACTAGTCAAGTAATATGGCTAAGAAATATTCGAAGACATAGGAGAGCAACAAGAAGAACCAACAACTATATTGTGTGACAGCAAGTCAGCAATAGTAATGGCAAACAATCCAGTCTATCATAGTAGGACCAAGCATATAACTATCAAGTATCGTTTTATACAAGAAGCTATATTAGAGAAAAAGATAAAAATCGAGTATTGCCACACAGATGAGCAAGTGACAGACATCTTCACTAAGGCACTACCAAGATCAAAGTTCGAACTATTTCGAAAGATGTTTGGAGTTACCCAAATGTTCATCAAGGAGAAATATTAATAATACTACACATTTGCAGAACTTTCTAGAATTTTTATGATCTTATTTCATAAAAATAAATATCTAGATATTATGATGGAGGACTCTAGAAGTTAAGTAAATAAATTAAGTACTAGAAATATCTAAGATTAGTATCTAAAAATATCTAGGTTAATAGCTAGAAAGATCTAAGATTTAGAATGATTTAGAATCAACTTATGGAGCCCATAAATAGGCCATCATGGAGTTCATTGCAACTAATTAACAAACATATCAAATTTCACTAGCCTTTGTACTCTCTCCTTACACCAATATGAAAAATTAAAAGTTTGATGGATAGAATTTATAATATTTTCAAAAAATTATAAGTCAGTAGAGTTAGTAGTGGAAGTTGAAAATAATTTTAGTTTAATAATACTCGATTTTGCTCTAGTTTTCATATGGTGATTAAGTTTAGTAATTGGTGATGAAAGAAAGTTTTTAAATTGGATTTTCTATCCAGAAACGAGATGCTATGTGGATGTAACGTAGTATGTAAGTCAGAAGATGAATTTGAAAGAAAATTGTTAGAAGAAAGGGTGTGAGGTTCAATAGTAGAGTTATTGATGGAAAAAGATTGCTATGTAGGGAGTGTGGATGAGACATTGTCATTAAAGATAAGTGGGACTATATGAATAGGTGAGGTTGGTACAAAAGATTATGTATCATTGTTAGATGAAGGTATTTACAGCTTTTATGATTTGGAGCATTGTCCTAAAAAAATTGAAAGAGTATATTTAAAATCAGATTTTACAGGATTATAAGGTTTCAAGCAAAGAAAACAAGCACATGTAAAAATTTTAAAAAGGAATAGTCTGGTGAATGATGATGCAACAATTCATAAGGTAATAAATTTTGTGTATTGAGAGAATGTAATCTGTTAATTAAATACACAGCAAAAAGAAAAGCATTATTCCAATGCTTTAGAGGAATAGAAACACTAAACAACATAGCAAGACCAATTTTAATTATGTGGCAATGTTTTTGCTCACTTCTACTATTATGCTGGTGAGTATAAGGAAAAGAGAATCTCTGAGTAATTCTATTTGGATATTCTTTTATGATTACTCTAGACAACTTTAATTTTTAAACTAATATGTGTTTCAATCTATGTTTTAAATTGAACAAAAACTTGCAAGGCTTATAATTTCATATGAAGCAAGAAAATAGAGGTATAGCGAGTATAAGCATCAGTAGATGAAATATAATAACTAAAAATATGAAAAGAAATAATTGGAGAGGTCCTCAAATGTTAGTATATATCATATCTTAAGGTGCAATGAAGTTATACGAATCAGTAACAAAAGGCATCAAATGCATCTTGGCTAAACAACATGAATCACAAAGAGTCAATTTTGTTGAATCAAAAGAAGGTACAACGACATTACACAATTGCATAATACCCATAGTAGTTTTTGGAATGTAATGGCTCTTTTATACCATAAAAGGTAATTATTACATCTAATACTACAAAGATGAGTCAGTCAGCTTTTTATTTGGTTCAATCTTGGGGATAGCAGCATTGGTGAATTCATATACCTCATTTTTAAGAATTTCTAAACCAAGATTTGATGAATTTTCTGACATTTCACACAACAATAATTAGCATGTAATTAAAAAAAACACTTATTAAGACGTAAACTTTTGAACACTCAAAATTCTAAGTTACTTCAAGGGCATCTAGTAATTATGTTAAAAGAATTTTTTTTATTATCAAGAAACAATAGACAAGAGTTACCAACAATAGCTATGATGCCTAGGAATCTTTAGTAGTGTTTAGGTTTCTTTGTTGCCAATTTTGAATATCCACAACTGAAGCGGCAAGTGCACTGGGTCGTACCAAGTAATACCTCAGGTGAGTGAGGGTCGATCCCATGAGGATTGATGGACTGAGCAACTATGGTCGAATGATTTCTTAGTCAGGTAAGCAGAAAGAGATGTTTTAGAGGTTCAAAAGCATTAAACAGTAATTCAAAGAGTGAGAAAGCAAACAGTAGAATTACTGTGAAATCTGTGAGATAAAGAAGTTAAGATATCAGAGATGTTTACTTTTTCAGATTAAGTTTTCTTACCAACTATTTTAATCATGCAAGATTCATTTCATGGCAAACTGTCAGTGACTAAACCCTAATATCTTAGTGATTTAATCTCTTCTAATCTAGTTAACCGCCAATGTCTTGGTCACTTAATTTCGATTAGAGGGTTAGGTTCAATTCTAGTTTATGGCCACAAAAACTCTAATTAGCCAAAACTAAGAGGATTATATGTCACGTATCCCAATTAGTTCAAGTAATTAATGATTTATGAGGAATTTACTTTCAAGCTGTGTTCAGGTGAGATATCTCTTCCAAGAATCACAAGAACGCATATAGAATAAGGGTCATTCTTTTGATCCACCCAGATTCATAAAATGAAGAACGAAAGTAATCCTTGAAATTAAATCAATACATTAATTAAAATATAAAAGCAATAGTCTCAATCCATAGAAATAAACAGAGCTCCTAACCTTAACCAAGGAGGTTTAGTGGCTCATGCTTCAAAGAGAAAACTAGGGTTCAGGAAATGTCAAAGTGCGGAAATGAGATGATCCCCCCCAAAAGATGAATCTTTTTTCTTTTATATCTAACCTAATTTGATTTGAAACTAAAATAAAATAATAAATTCTAAACATAAAAGGTTTTTCTTGTAAATAAAAATAACCAAAATAAGATAAAAGATAACAATTAAAAACTAGGTCCAACTAAAGATGCTCCATGGGTAAAGTGAGATCCGGATTGCCTGGTGCTAAACGCCAACTTTGGCGTTTAGTGCCCTTGAGGGCAGAACGCTTCTGATTTCGCTGAGTTGCTGGCGCTAAACGCCAACTTGGCATTTAGCGCCCTAGTGAGCAGCTCTAATTCTTCTCTTTTCTTGCATAAAACTCTGCCAAATTGCTCTGAACTTCACCTGAAATAATTAAAACACCAAAACAACTCAAAGTAGCATCCAAGGAAGATTTTAACACTAAAATGTGCTTAAACTCAATCAATTCTGACTTAAAAATAAACAGAAAATAGGGTAAAGATGCTCACGCATCACAACACTAAACTTGAACTGTTACTTGTCCTCAAGCAACTAAAAACAATGTAGGATTGAGAAGAGAAAATGCCTAAGACTTAAGTGTTCATTTAAACTCTTGTCTAACTACTAAGTGGGATTCATGTTGCTATAATTCTGAACAGGTTTGACATTTCACTATCCTTTGAAGCTCAGAAATATTGATATCTTTTAGAACTAGAACTCGGATGATATTATGGACTCTTTTATTCTTTAAGCTCTGATTGATCCTTGAACACAACTTTTTCTTATCTTTTTCTTTTCTTTTCTTTAGTGCTTTGCACCTTAAGTCTAGCCGTGACTCTAAGTGTTTTGTCTCAAGCTTAGCATGAGATAAAATCACCACAAGTACTTAATTGGGGAGCTCTTTTGAAGTTAGATTTTTCTTTTACTTTCTTCCAATCAGTGGTGCTCAGAGCCTTTGATATACTTTGTAATTGCACTTGGTCTCGACTCTTAGTACTCTGTCTCAAGGATTACTAGACACATTCACACCACAAGCATATCGTTAGGAAAATAACTCTTTGAACTTTCAATCTTGTCCAACCTTCCTAACCATTCATGCCAGTGCCTCTATCATCAGACTGATCGGATGGTCTAAAAGCCTTGAATACCAAGTAGTCCTCATGCATCCTCAGAACCAATTCACCTTGCTCTACATCAATCAGAGCTCTCCTAGTGGCTAAGAATGACCTTCCTAGAATGATGGAGTTATTCTCATCCTCTCCCATGTCAAGGACTACAAAGTTTGCAGGCAGAAAAAGCTCTCCAACCTTGACCAAGACATTCTCCACTACACCATGTGCCAGTTTCAGAGATTTGTCTGTCATTTATATTGCTACCCTTGTTGGCTGTGCCTCTTGAATTTGTAGCTTCTTTATTACAGACAAGGACATCAAATTAATGCTTGCATCAAGATTACATAGGGCTTTGTCAAAGTAATATTCCCAATAGTACAGGGGATCTAAAAGCTCCCAGGATCTGGTATCTTCCTTGGCAACTTGCTCTGAATTAATGCACTGCATTTCTTGGTCAGGACCACTGTCTCATCTCCCTTTAAAGTCTTCTTCTTAGAGAGGAAGATTTTTATGAACTTAACATAGGGAGGCATCTGCTCCAGAACCTCGACAAAAGGAATATTTATTTGCAACTATCTAAAGACTTCCAAGAACTGTGAGAACTGCTCGTCCTTGGTCATCCTTTGGAGTATCTAGGCGTTTACCTTGGTACCCTCAGTCTTTGTTGGTTTCTATGAGCCCTTAGCAACTTGTACTTCGTCCACCATCTCCGGTTCAATTGCTACTGTGACGGCCTTGCACTTTTCTTTTAGATTAGTCACGGTGTCNGTGTACCTCCAAGTTCCGAAGTAAAGCTCTGGTCTCCTGCATAAAACTGTGAGTGATCTTATAGAGTTCAGCAACTGTAGAGGCTAAGTCAGGAGTACTCTGAGACTGGGTGGCACCTGTTGTAGCTGAGAGGCTAGAAATTGACAGTTGTTGAAATTATTCTGATTAAAATTGCCCTAAGAATTGTTGAAGTTTGGTTGCCTCTGAGATTGGTCTCTCCACCCAAAGTTGGAGTGATTCCTCTATCCCTGATTAAATGTCCTAGCATAGGAACCATTATTGGGATTTCTGGAGGAGTTGCCCATAAAATTAACCTGCTTAGGAGTATCCTGGCCATAGTCATAAGTCTCACCTTAATGGAAGCCACCACTCATATCATAAGAAGCATCCTGAGTGCTGACGGCTGAGACTGAATTCTATTCAAGTCTTGTGTAATGGCACTGATTTGCTGAGACATAGCCTTATTCTGGGCAAGAATAGCGTCCAGTGTATCTAACTTCATGACTCCCTTCTTCATAGAGGTCCTCTCAGAAGAGTATAAATACTAGTTGTTAGCAACCATCTTCATTAACTCCATGGCCTCATCAGGGGTTTTCTTCATGTGGAGTGACCTTCCTACAGAATTATCCAAAGACATCCTTCTTGTCTCAGGGACTCCATCATAGAATATCTATACTTGGATCCAGTCTAAGAACATGTCAGGAGGACACTTCCTGAGCATCTGCTTGTACCTTTTCCAGGATTCATAGAGAGACTCTCCCTCTCTCTGCCGGAAGGTCTAAACATCTGTCCTAAGTTTAATTAGCTTCTGAGGATGAAAGAACTTGGTCAAAAATCTATTGACCACCTTATCTCAAGTGTCCAAGCTCTCCTTGGGCTGAGTATCAAGCCACTGCTTTGCTCTGTCCTTCACAGCAAATGGGAAGAAAAGTAGCTTGTAAACATCAAGATTCACTCCATTAGTCTTTACAATATCACATATCTGAAGGAAATTAGAGATAAACAGGTTGGGATCTTCCTGCAGGAGACCATGAAACTAGCAATTTTGCTGCACTAGAGTGATCAACTGAGGTTTCAACCCAAAGTTGTTAGTAGTAATAGGGGGCACAACAATGCCATTCCCATAGAAATCTGGGCTAGGAGCAGTATAAGATCCAAGAGTATTTCTAGGTTTCCCATTTGCGTTTGGATTAATGACATTAGGATTGATTGCATTATTGTTAGGGTTACCCTCCATGATGAACTCTTCAACTTCTTTCTTAGAGTTATCCCTGAGACTTTCAGCAGCTCTGTAAGCTCTAGCCTGCTGTAAATATCTTCTTTCAGTCCTCTTAATCTCAGGGTCAAAGTCAAAAGGGATTCTTTGTCCTTGTTCCTGCTTATAAACAGACAGCAAACAAAGAAAAGTGGGAATCTCTACGTCAAAGTGTAGAAAATTTCCAGTGAGGTATCCTATATAAAATAAATAAAATAAAATAAACTAACTACTTAATACTAGAATTTGAAAATCAATAAGGAAAAATAAGCCACTAATTTCAAAAATAAATAAAAGAAAATGAATCAGGAAAAATAAAATAAAATTACTAAAGGGGGACACCAAACTTAATTTCAAAAATTAAAGAAAGCAATTTAAACCTAATGCGAAAATTAAAGAAAAATAAACAAACGAAACTAACGAAAAATGCCTAATCTAAGCAATCAAATAACTGGTAGTTATCAATCACAATCAATCTCCGGCAACGGCTTCAAAAACTTGGTTGTGGATTTTAAATATCCACAACTGAACCGGCAAGTGCATCGGGTCGTACCAAGTAATACCTCAGGTGAGTGAGGGTCGATCCCACGAGAATTGATGGACTGAGCAACTATGGTCGAATAATTTCTTAGTTAGGCAAGCAGAAAGAGATGTTTTAGGATTCAAAAGTATTAAACAGTAATTCAAAGAGTGAGAAAGAAAATAATGGAATTGGTGTGAAATCTGTGAGAGAAAGCAGTTAAGGTATCAGAGATGTTTACTTTTCTGGATTAAGTTTTCTTACCAACTATTTTAATCATTCAAGACCCATTTCATGGAAAACTGTCAGTGACTAAACCATAATGTCTTAGTGATTTAATCTCCTCTAACCTAGTTAACCGCCAATGTCTTGGTCACTTAATTTCGATTAGAGGGTTAGGTTCAATTCTAGTTTATGGCCACAAAACCCTAATTAGCCAAAGCTAAGAGAATTATATGTCACGTATCCCGATTAGTTCAAGTAATTAATGATTTATGAGGAATTTACTTTCAAGCTGTGTTCAGGTGAGATATCTCTTCCAAGAATCACAAGAACGCATATAGAATAAAGGTCATTCTTTCGATCCACCCAGATTCATAAAATGAAGAACGAAAGTAATCCTTGAAACTAAATCAATACATTAATTAAAATATAAAAGCAATAGTCTCAATCCATAGAAATAAATAGAGCTCCTAACCTTAACCAAGGAGGTTTAGTTGTTCATGCTTCAAAGAGAAAACTAGGGTTCAAAAAATGTCATAGTGTGGAAGTGAGATGATTCCCCCCGAAAGATGAATCTTTTCCCTTTTATATCTAACCTACTTTGATTTGAAACTAAAATAAAATAATAAATTCTAAACCTAAAAGATTTTATTTGTAAATAAAAATAACCAAAATAAGATAAAAGATAACAATTAAAAGCTAGGTCCAACTAAATATGCTCCATGAGTGATGTGAGATCCGGATTGTCTAGCGCTAAACGCTAGCTTTGGCATTTAGCACCCTTGAGGGCATAACGCTTCTGATTTTGCTGAGTTGCTGGCGCTAAACGCCAGCTTGGCGTTTAGCGCCCTAGTGGGCAGCTCCAATTCTTCTCTTTTCTTGCACAAAATTTTGTCAAATTGCTCCGAATTTTACCTGAAATAATTAAAACACTAAAACAATTCAAAGTAGCATCCAAGGAAGATTTTAACACTAAAATGTGCTTAAACTCGTTAAATTCTTACTTAAAAAAACAGAAAATAGGGTAAAGATGCTCACGCATCATTTCTCTTTAATTATTTTTCTTAAATTTATTAAAGTTCTTATGTTTTTAGTGAAGATTTGATGATTAATCATATGCTTGCAGTTATTTTAGGATGATTGTATCTTCATTCTTTCTCTTCCTCACCACTCTTGGGATATAGCATTCGCCAAGCTACTGGGATATAGTGCCCGACATATTCATGGAATATAGTATCCGACACACATTAAAAATAGAGAGAAAACGATGCAACAAAAGTGGAACAGAATATACACAACCAAACACACAAGTAGAATCGCAACTTAACATAATCATTCTTCAATCCACCTCATCATAGTTACAGTCACCATCTATCAGGGATACAGTGCCCAACACACTCTTGGAATATAGTGCCCATCACACTTTTCAATCATAATCATTATCCTCATCTCTTACCCGGAGCAAGTGGACACCACCACCACCTCTTACCCGGGTCTCTTTCTAAATCAGATTCAATCTCATATCACGTTCAATATTTTCGTACCTCATTAATTGATCTCTTCTCTTCATAGACCCTCTCCCACTTCAATTTAACTTTCTCAATAATTTCACTCTTCTTCCATAATCTAAAAACTAATCTTCAGGGCTTAAATATTAGTTACAGAGGTTTGAAAAGCTAGTGGAACGATTTAATATTAAAAATATCACATTTGGCCAAACCAGAAATTCCGTGTACGTG
>NC_029785.2:26602071-26612296 GCF_000816755.2 Arachis ipaensis
TATTGCTCGCATATGCAAGCGTCCAAATTTGCAGTTCCGTGTATGCGAGACCATGTCCGCGTAAGCAGAACGCCTAGGCAGAGCCTAAATCCCGCGTCGCGTGCACGTTCGCCCGTACATGACCACCCTTTTTTCCTCAAAAGCTGCTAAGTTTGCAGAAAACCAGATATTTGTATCAAACTTTAGTCGCGCATAAATTTTTCATTTTAAATGATTTTTCATTTGTTCTTCAAATAACATAAACTTCACAAACCCAATTTTTATTTGAAATAAATTTCACAAACTTCGGAGGTCCAAAAGTCAAATTATGACCCACCGAAATTGGTCAAAAATCAGCCTTTACCAAAAGTTTCCAAATACTAGTTTTCCAAAATCCTCAATCCATATCACTTCAATCATAATAAAAAATCACTACCAATTACCTCTCCATCCTTCCTTAATCACACCCACATCCAATTTCTCAACTCAATTCACATTTCACATTCCTAATTATCACAAATTATCACAATATCAACAATTATCATCACTTTATAATCATCAAATCATCAACATATACAATTTATATACAAATTAATTTCTATATATATATATATATATATATATATATATATATATATATTCTTTCTCTTCCTCAACAAACCAAATAATTCAAAATCAAACAACACAATTTAACAACATCAATCTATCATCATCACAACCCATTACCATCATCAATCATCACAATCATAAAAAATCAATACATTTCCATAATAACTCAACATTTCTACCAAAGTTACTAAACTCTAACAAGTTTTCATAATTCAGCATATCCTATGGCTACTAGCCTAAGATTTCACGTGACATTAAATATTAACTATGAGAAACCAAAATCATACATTGGCCGATTCCTCCCTAAGCGCGGAACACTTCAAAAACCTCTCATTTCACAAGCTTCAAGTTTTCATATGCCAATTTCACAAGTTTAACCGCTAGAATTTTATCTCAAACCTCAAATTGAACTCCAATTCAACAAGATACACAATCTAGCTCATACAATATTACAATAATCAACATATGGCTCACGAAATCACCAATTCACAAGGGTTAGGATTTTTTTACCATTACTCATGAGTCAAATAAACAAAACCCGGTCATTATCCGTCGCTAGAGTTCACCTAAATCATCAAAACACCAAATCCCTCAATATCCAAAAAACCTAAAATCATGAATTAAAGAGGGAAAGAACTGGACACAAAATTTCAAATTTCTTACCAAATTATTCATCAAGTTTTGTAGAGGATTCCAAGATGAACGCGTGGCCGCTGACGGCTCATCAATCGGAGCTCCGAATTGAAAGATATGTGGATTTAAAATTGGGCAAGGGTTTAGATTTTTCTTGTTTCCCTGACGCCAAGTTCAGCATGAAATGGCTATGGGAGGAAGAAGAAGATTGAGTCCTTCTACTTATATGTTGGGCCATTGGACCCGGTTTGGGTCGAGTCCGACCGGTTCGATTTGTTGGCTTAATTTTGGGACAAAACCTTTAAAAATTAGTGTAAAAATTCGTATTTTTAATATTTATTCCTTTCTAATCCATAAATTTAATTTTCTAATTTTTTTGAATAATAATTAATTTATTGGTTAATTATTCACTAATTACTTAAAGTTTACATCCTACCCGCCTAACAAAAATTTTCGTCCTCGAAAATTTGTTCTCTAAACTTCATATATGCTTCCTCTTTCCTAATGAACAACTCCTCCAATTCACATTCGAGGGGTCCAAGGGTTACACTAGAAATTTCAGGCTCGTCTTTTAGGTTCAACTACAGGAGTTCTTCTAACTTTATCTCGATATCTACATTTGAATTTTAGAATCCGAAGGCTACACACTTCTTCTACATTGATGCTCCAACCCGCTTCTGCTGTGTTACTCTGATCATTTATCATTACGATATTAATCATTAATCTATTCGAGTAGAAACCGGCTTGAATCTCTTTGTCATACTAACTAAACGTCATCAACCTTTACTTCAACTGCACGAGTTCTAATTCCGTTAGTTGTCTCTACGACCAGGTCCATTATTGCCTCCATCACCGCTCCTAGTTTGTTGGTTCGATCCCTTCAGCATTAGCTTGTACAACAACAACCATAAAATCAACCGTATCACCTCACTCACATCTATGAGATGCCCCTTAGGTCTTATCAATACCGAACAATTGATATTAAGGTGATCAATCTTAATATCTCAAGTCTAGTGCTTTGAATCTCTATAAGTATGCTCATGAATATTCATACTATATATGTCAAATAGACATCCTAAATATCATGTACACACACCCAGAGTATGCTCAGAAGTATAGTCAGTCCATTCTCCAGGCTCTATGGGAACGAACTGCTCTGATACTACAATGTAACACCCTACCACACAGAACTTTACGCCTAGGACATAAATCAGGGGTGGCGAGACGCTACGACCTCTAAAAGAAAAAGACGTACATAAATATAGTTCAAAGAATTTATAACTAGGAGCCTTAAAAGAAAAACTTAAATGAAACACCAGTAGAAAAACACATCACTCTCGATCTGGTCAAGCAAAAAAGTAGATAAGATTGAACGGAATGGATAATATATATGTGATCAGAGTTCCAAAAATACAAATAACAAGTTCCAAACTTAACCTACAAAGCTAAGGCCGGCCAGAATATATAAATATATATGTATATATACAACCCAAAACACGATTCGAACTAACACCTGTTTTTCCATTATCAACCTCTAAGAGGGACAAAATGCAAAATACAAGGTGCGGAGAATGACTATGAGCTTACATATATACAAGAACAACCATGCTATGTTAAAAAAAAAATTTTATGTTAAAAAAATGAAATTTAATGGTAATATTAATTATTGATGGTTTAGTTAACTTATTCTAGTTTAAAGGGTAAATATTTGTAATGATAATAGTTGTTTGGTTAAATTTGTTAGTTAATGTATTATAGGATTTGTTAAATTTGTTAGCTAAGTTTGTTGTTANNNNCCCTAAAGTAACAAGTATTTGTATAATATCTAAGAATCAACAGAGAAAAAGAAAGTGAACTTAACACTACAATCAGTTTATATATTAATTTCGTATATTTTTGGACTTAAATATTTTTTCAAGAATAAATTGTCCAGGTGTACCACATACCAAAAGTATAACTACTATAACATGTACATGCTAACCATGCAAAGCAGAAACCTTGAGAATATTGTCGCTTTTATGCTTTTCCCCTTTCCTTAGAGTTTGGCACTAACGTTTATTATTCTTTCTCAAACTTTCTTCCCTCACAACTATGACTATTCTAGTAATCTATAGATTCCCTACTTCATAACTTTGAGAGGCTTTATCTTCACGATGATTCCTAGCCTCAAATGTGTATCTTGACCTGATTCTGAGATAGCTTTCACACCAAGAAAGCAATAATGCTCGATATACAAAGAACAGATTTAGAAAGAAGAAGAAGATCAAATTGGTGTACTATTATTCAACTATTAACCAAGGAAATGAACTTTACAAATGAACATTTAGAGAATGATAACCATCGCTACACAAGACTTAGCAATATCCCTATATATACACTATTGCCTAACAGACTTAATCCAAGAAAAGCAAGATCAGTAACTAACTCTGAATTGCCAAAACTAACTCAGTTTTAGTGTCTTTAACTAACTCTAATGAATTTACACTCTAATGAAGTTTATATTTATGAAGCAAATCATCAAGGGCGATTCGCAAATTCAATTTATTTAAAGTATGTAGTTTTATAAGAGAGTGAGAAAAAAAAATCTAACCGAATCAAACTAACTAGATTAAAAAATATTTTGGGATCATAGTTTAGAAACTATACATACTCATTAATCTTTTTTTAGCTTTTGTTTATAGTGCACGAATCCCCACACTTCGTACAACTGTACTAGCAAGTGCACTGGGTCGTCCAAGTAATACCTGAGCGAGTCACGTCGATCCCACGAGTATTGTGGTTTGAAGCAAGCTATGGTTATCTTGCAGATCTTAGTCAGCTGAGTAGCAGATTTGTTGGATTTGGTTAAAAGCATAAAAGGAATGAAAAATGGAATTATAAGGTTTGATTATAAGTAGGGATAAGAAGATGGTTAAGGCTTGGAGATGCTTTGTCCTTCTGGATTAACTCTGGTATTACTGCCTTTTTCAATTGTGAGTGATTTCTTCTATGGCACGCTGTATGTGATCAACGCCATATGGTTGCAGTCGCCAATCTCCTCCAGATCTGAACCCCAGGGTTAGTGCGGATCCATTCTGATTGAGGGTGAAGCTCCTGCAGTCCATTCTCCTTAATGATCCTACTCAAAATGCCATAGACAAGGTCGGATCTTTTGGATCGGAGGATGCTGCGCCTTTGGGTTCTAGCCTCTACCACAGAGACCCTAATCTCCCGTACGTTGGCTGAACTGGTGTCTCGAGAAGTCCCTAACGAAGTCGTGGATTACCCATCTAAGAGATGTATAATCAAGCCAGTGGTTTGATGCTTTCCAGTCACGTATTCACACAAACCCAAGAAGAACACGGGTGGTTGTCAGACATGCGGTCTTAGTATGAAGAACGAAGATTATTGTCACGGTTCATCCCATTCATCAAGTTAAAGAACGAAGATACATCTTAGATTTGAATCAAACATGAATTGAAGAGAAACAGTAATATTTTTATTAATCCATAAAACTCAGCAGGGATCCTCCCCTCAACCTAGGAGGTTTAGAAACTCATACTAATAGAAAATACAGTGTGAGAAATGAAATATGGCATAATGGTCTCTATGATTATTTAAAATATCCCTTAACTACTAAACTAATTATTAAGGATTACATAAGAAAGGGTATAACAGTCTTTTAGTGCTAAAATTCACTTTCGGGCCCCACTTGGTGAGTGTTTGGGCTGAGCTTGATTGAGATGCACGTGCTAGGAGGCTTCTAGGGCATTGAACGCTGGCTAGGGGTCCTCTTTGGGCGTTTGGACGCTGGTCTCCTTCTTTGGGCGCTGGACGCCTGAACTAGGGCAGGAGGCTGCCGTTGGACGCCAGTTTTAGGCCTTCAATTCCGAAGCAAAGTATGGACTATTATATATTTCTAGAAAGCTCTAGCAGTTGAGAACGCTCCATTTGGACTTCTGTAGCTCTAGAAAAGCTCTTTCGAATGCAAGGAGGTCAGATTCGGACAGCATCTACAGTGCTTTCTCTGTCTCTGAATCAGACTTTTGCTCCAGCTCCTCAATTTCTACTAGAAAATAACTGAAATTGCATAAAAACGCACAAATTCAAAGCATAATCCAAAATAGTGAATTTTACACTAAAACTTATGAAAACTTAATAAAAATTAAACAAAACATTCTAAAAACTATATGAAAATGATGCGAAAAAGCGTATAAAATATCTCCTCATCACAACACCAAACTTAAACTTTTGCTTGTCCCTAAGCAACTAAAAACACAGTAGGATAAAAAGAAGAGTAAGATACAATAAGTCTTAGAGTTTCCAATGAAACTCAATTTCAATTTAGATGAGCGGGAAATAGTAGTTTTTTGCTTTTGAATAGTTTTGGCATCTCACTATCCATTGAAACTTAGAAATGTTAGTCTCTTTAGGAACTTAGAATCCAGATGATATTATTGACTCTCCTAGTTCAGTTCTTTTTTATTCTTGAACACAGCTTTTAAAGTCTTGGCTGTGACCCTAAACACTTTGTTTTCCAGTATTATCACAGATACATAAATGCCACAGACACTTTAACTGGGTGAACCCTTTTAAATTGTGATTCAGCTTTGCTAGAATCCCCAGATAGAGGTGTTCAGAGCTCTTAAGCACACTCTTTTTGTTTTGGACCACGAATTTAACTGCTCAGTCTCAAGCTTTTCACTTGACACCTTCAACCACAAGCATATGATTAGAGACAGCTTGGTTGAGCCGCTTAGGCCAGGATTTTATTCCTTATAGCCCCTCCTAATCATTGATGCTCAAAGTTTTGGATCCTTTTACCCTTGCCTTTTGGTTTAAAGAGTTATTGGCTTTTTTCTCTTGCCTTTTGGTTTAAAGAGCTATTGGCTTTTTCTGCTTTTTATTTTATTTTATTTTTTTCGCATGCATATATATTATATTTTTTTTCTTTTACAACATGCTTTTTCTTTTTCTTTTTGCTGCTTTTTCTTGCTTCAAGAATCAATCTTTGGATTTTTCAGATTACCAATAATACTTTTCCTTTTTCATCATTCTTTCAAGAGCCAACATACTAAAATTCTAACTTCAAATATGCACTATTTATCCATACATTCAAAAACAAAAGCAATGCCACCACATCAAGATAATTGAACTATTCTTATTATAAACTTGAAATTCATGTACCTCTCAATTCTTTTCAAATAAAATTTTCTTTTAAGTAATGGTGAGAGATGTATGGGACATTTTATAGCTTAAAGACATAGATGGAGATGATCATGCAATAAGAACAAGAGGACAGACAATGCAACATAATAGAAAACAAAAAAATGACATAAGGAGAGGTGAGTAAGGGAACGAATCCACCTTAATGGTGGTGGCTAGTGCTCCTTCTTGAGGATCCAATGTAGTGTTTGATCTCTTCAATGTCACTCCTTTGCCTTTGTTGTTCTTCCCTCATAGCCATTTGGTCTTCTCTAATTTCATTGAGGATGATGGAATGTTCTTGATGCTCCATCCTCAACTTATTCATGTTGGAACTTAATTTTCCTATGAAAGTATGCCATTGATCCCAATAGCTTTGAAGAGGAAAATACATCCCTTGAGACTTCTCAGGGATCTCATGCTGAGGTGGCTGCACAGGCTCATGTGCATGCTCTCTAGTTTGCTCCATCCTCTTCTTAGTGATGGGCTTGTCTTCCTCAATGAAGACGTCTCCTTCTATGACAATTCCAGCTAAATTGCATAGATGACAGATGAGGTGTGGGAATGCCAGCCTCTTCCCTAGATCTCTCTTCGGATTTCTGGATACTCATTCTTCTTGAGCCTGAAAAGGACCTCATGGATTCTGTGCCACTACTTCATAGAAGTGATCTTGGTGGGATTTGATGATGAATCTCTCCATCTCCCAAGGTTCAAAGGTGGCGGCTACTGCCTTTCTTTTCCTCTTTCTAGAGGATTCTCCAACCTTGGGTGCCATAAGTGGTAATGGAAAGCAAAAAGTAATGCTTTTCCCACACCAAACTTAAAAGCTTTGCTCGTCATCAAGCAAAGATAAATAAAAGAGAAGAATGGAGTAGAAAAAGAAGAAAATAGAAGGAGAAGGAGGAAGAGAGAGAGCTCGATTGAGGGGGCTATTGATGTGTATGAGAGGCGTGTGTATGAAGGGTTAGAAGGAGGGGTATTTATAGGAGGGGGTAGGGTTTGGTTTGGCCATGAGTGGGAAATTTGATTTTGAAGTGGGTGGGGTTAGTGGGATTTATGATAGTTTTGGAAAAGTGGTATGGATGTGATTGGGCTAGGGTTTATAGGAAAGCGTGTATGGGGAAGTGTGAAGGAAATAAGGAAGAAGTGGGGTAGGTAAAGATGTTGTGGGACCCACTGGTCTTGAGAGGCTAGGAAATTCATATTCCCTATCCTCTGCACTGGCGTTGGACACCCAGGGTCTGCTCCCTAGCTGGCGTTCAACTCCAACAACACTCCATCCAGAGTGTTCTGTTTTCACTGCTGATCGTTTCTGTCTCTGTTCTGACTGCTGTACATGATTATGAACCTAAAAAAACTTTAAAGAAAAATAAAATGAAATTAAGGAATTAATAGAAATAATTAATTAAGGTTGGGTTGCCTCCCAACAAGCGCTTCTTTAACGTCACTAGCTTGACGGTTAGCTCTTTATAGAGGTGAGTATGGGCTCAGAATTTCACACCTTACAGTGAACTTTCTTCATGTCTTCTCATGAATGAGCTCCACATGCTCTAGAGATAGGATACGACTCACTGTATATGGTATGACTGGCTTCTTGGTGAATACAACACTCATGCTAGGTGAGAGGCCTTCAGCAGGGACTTTCTTGTCCCTCCAGCCTTTAGGTACTTTCTTCTTAGTACCTTTGTTCTCAGTGCTTGCTAATGGCTCCCCAATACCAAACTTAGAATTAATGTTTGGGGGCTTAGTAAAGCTCTGCACTAAAAGAGATGGTTGGAACACTAAGTGTTGCATGGTTATCTTAGAGGGAGAATTGGGGTGAGGTATCTTGAATAAGATGTCATCCTCCCCTAGTTGTAGAATCAATTCTCCCTTAGCTACATCAATGATATCATTGGCAGTGGCTAAGAAAGGTCTTCCAAGGACGATGGATTCATCGTCATCTTCCCCAGTATCCAAGACTATGAATTTTGCAGGGATGTAGTGATCTTCAACCTTTACCAAGACATCCTCTACTAAGCCATATGGCTTCTTCATTGACTTGTCTGCCATCTCTAGTGAGATGTTTGCAGCTTGTACCTCAAAGATTCCCAACTTCTCCATTATAGAGAGTGGCATGAGGTTTATGCTTGACCCTAGGATACACAGAGCTTTCTCAAAGGTCATGGTGCCTATGGTGCAAGGGATCAGGAAGCATCCAGGATCTGGAAGCTTCTGAGGTAGCTTCTGTTGAACCAAAGCATTGAGTTCTTTGGAAAGTACTAGAGGTTCTTCCTCCAAAGGCTTTGTACCAAATAGTTTGGCATTCAGCTTCATGAGAGCTCCTAGGTACCGAGCAACTTGCTCTTCCCTAGTGTCTTCATCTTCACCAGAGGATGAGTATTCATCAGAACTCATGCATTGTAGAAGTGCATGCAAAGGAACCTCTATGGTCTCTATATGAGCCTTGGCTTCCTTTAGTTCTTAGATAGAGATTTCTTGAGTAGGTATTGAGCACTCAGAGGGTGTGCCTTTTCTGGCGTTCAACGCCAGCTCTGATGGCTCTTTGGGCATTGAACGCCCATGCTGTATACCCTTACTGGCATTAAACACCAGGTCCCTTACCATTTTGGGCGTTGAACACCCAGCAGGGATGTCCTGGCTGGCGTACAACGCCAGCTTCCCTGCCTATTGGGGCATTGAACGCCCAGTGAGGGCTTCGTCACTGGCATTCAGTGCCAGCTTTGATGCCTGGTTGGGCGTTGAACACCCAGTGAGGGCTTCCTCACTGGCGTTCAGCGCCAGGCTCTTAGCCAGTTTGGGCATTGAACGCCCAGTGAAATCTTCCTCACTGGCATTCAATTCCTTCCCAGTCTCTCCAATTTTGGCCTCAGCCTCAGTGGTGATGGCCTTGCACTCTTCTCTTGGGTTCACTTCAGTGTTACTTGGAAGAGTGTCAGGATGGGTCTCAGGGATCCTCTTGCTTAACTGACCAACTTCTATCTCCAAATTTCTGATGGAGAATCTTGTTTCAGTTATGAAACTATGAGTGGTCTTAGAGAGGCTAGAGACTAGAATGGCTAAGTCAGAAAGGCTCTGCTTAGGAGTCTCCATATTTCCTTGAGAAGATGGGAATGGTGGCCTGTTGTTGAACCTATTCTGGTTCCTTCCACCTTGATTATTATTGAAGCCTTGCTGAGGCTTCTGTTGATCCTTCCATGAAAGGTTAGGATGATTCATCCATGAAGGGTTGTAGGTGTTTCCATAGGGTTCTCCCATGTAATTCACCTCCTCCATGGTGGGTTGATCAGGATCATAAGCTTCTACTTCAGAAGAAGCTTCCTGAGTACTGCCAACTGCGGTTTGCATTCCAGTCAAATACTGAAAGATCATATTGACCTGCTGGGTCAAGATCTTGTTCTGAGCCAATATGGCATTCAGAGTATCAACTTCAAGAACTCTTTTCTTCTCAGAGACCCCATCGTTTACAGGATTTCTCTTAGAGGTGTACATAAATTGGTTGTTTGCAACCATCTCAATGAGTTCTCTTACTTATGCAGGCGTTTTCTTCAAGTAAAGTGATCCACCTGCAGAGCTGTCCAATGATATTTTGGACATCTCAGATAGACCATCATAGAAAATTTCTAGGATAGACCATTCTAAGAGCATGCCAGGAGGACACCTCCTAATCAGTTGCTTGTATCTTTTCCAAGCTTCATAGAGGGATTCACCTTCTTTTTGTCTGAAGGTTTGAACTTCCACTCTTATTTTGCTCATCCTCTGAGGAGGAAAGAGTTTGGCCAAGAAAGCATTGACCAACTTTTCTCGAGAATCTAGGCTC
>NC_029785.2:26612401-26620318 GCF_000816755.2 Arachis ipaensis
TTCATCCCATTGGTTTTAACAGCATCAAAGATCTGCAAGAATTCTGACAGGAATTGATGTGGATCTTCCAGTGGAAGTCTATAGAACATGCAATTCTGTTGCAGAAAAGAGACTAACTGAGGCTTAAGCTCAAAGTTGTTAGCTCCAATGGAAGGTACAGAGATACTTCTGCCATAAAAGTCAGAGGTAGGCATGGTGAAGTCACCAAGAACCTTTCTTGCTTCTCCTTCCTCTTCGGCCATGCCTTCAGCTTCTTGTTCAAAATTTTCTGAAAGGTTTCTTCCAGAGTATTGTGCTTTAATTTATTGTAAGCTCCTCCTTAAAGTCCTCTCAGGTTCATGATCAAGATTAAAGAGAGGTTCTTTATCCCTATTCCTAGTCATAAACAAGAAAAGAAGAAACCAATGACAAAGGAGAATGGGAGCTCTATGTTCAAGAACAGAGGACTTCCTGTGAGATGTGAAGAAAGAAGAGAAAGAAGAATGAAGATAGAAGAAGGAGAAGAAGAATTCGAATAATAGAAGTAGAAAGATAAACAAGAATTAAAATATTTTTGATTTTATTTTATTTATTAATGCAATTCGAAAATAGAAGTTAATTAATTAAAAATAATTAAAAATTAATCAATAAATTTCGAAAAATAAGAGAGAGAAATAGAAGAAGAGATTTCGAAAATTAGAAGAGAGAGGAACTAGTTAGGAAATTTTGAAAAAGAAGAGAGAGAACAAGTAACTAATTAAGAAAGATTTGAAAACAAGATAAGATAGAAGATTAGAAAAGATTTGATTTTGAAAATATTTGAAAAATTCAACAAGATGAGATAAGAAATGAAAAGATTTGAAAAAGATTTAATTTTGAAATTTAAAAGAAGATAAGATAGAAAGGATAAGATAAGCTAGGTAAGAAAGATAAGATAAGGAAGTTAAGAGAAGATAAGTTTTTAAATTAAAAAGATTTGAAAATTAAATTTTGAATTTTAAATTTTGAATTTTTGAACTTGAAACAAGATGAGATAAAGATTTGAAAAAGATTTAAATTTTGAAAAGGTTTAATTTTTAAAATTTTGAAATTTGAAATTTGAATTTGAAATAAGATAAGATAAGATTTTTGAATTTTGAAGAAAGATAAAAAGATAAGATAAGATTTTGAAAAAGATATGATTTTTTGAATAGATTTGATTTTGAATTTTGAAAACTAAGATAAGATAAGATAAAAATTAAAATATGAATTTTTAATGTAATTTTTGAAAATTTTAATTAAAATAAAGATAGAAAATATATTTTTTTGATTTTTGAATTTAATGAAGAAATAGAGAAACAACAAAAAGACACCAAACTTAAAATTTTTAGATTTAACGGGACCTTGTGTGTGAAAATTAACAAGAAAAACGCAAAGAGACACCAAACTTAAAAATTTTAAGATCAAAACAAAAAGAAAAACAAGAACACTTTGAAGATCAAGAAGAACACCAAGAACAAAACTCAAAGAATTCAAAGAACACAAGAACATGCAGAAGACACCACACTTAAAGATTGACACAAGATTTAAAGAAAGAAACTATTTTTGAAAATTTTTTTAGAAAGAAAGACTAAAAAATTTTGAAAATTTCAAGAAGAACAAAAACAAAAGACTCAAACCAAAAACAAAGATTAAACAAAGAAAAGAAAAAAAATTTTTGAGAAAGGTTTTTGATTTTTCGAAAAAGAAAATTAAAATAAAAGACTCTAACAAAATTAAAGACAATACCTGATCTAGGGAACAAGATAATCCGTCAGTTGTGCAAACTCGAACAATCCCCAGAAACGACGCCAAAAACTTGGTGCACAAATCCCCACATTTCGTACAACTGTACCAGCAAGTGCACTGGGTCGTCCAAGTAATACCTAAGCGAGTCAGGGTTGATCCCACAAGGATTGTGATTTGAAGCAAGCTATGGTTATCTTGTAGATCTTAGTCAAGTGAGTAGCAGATTTGTTGGATTTGGTTAAAAGCATAAAAGGAATGAAAAATGGAATTACAAGGTTTGATTATAAGTAGGGATAAGAAGATGGTTAAGGCTTGGAGATGCTTTGTCCTTCTGTATTAACTCTGGTATTACTGTCTCCTTCAATTGTGAGTGATTTCTTCTATGGCAGGCTGTATGTGATCAATGTCGTACGGTCGCGGTCGCCGATCTCCTCTAGATCTGAACCCCAGGGTTAGTGCGGATTCATTCTGATTGAGGGTGAAGCTCCTGTAGCCCATTCTCCTTAATAATGCTACTCAAAACGCCACAAACAAGGTCGAATCTTCCAGATCGGAGGATACTGCACCTTTGGGCTCTAGCCTCTACCGTAGAGACCCTAATCTCCCCGTACTTCAGCTAAACTGGTATCTCGAGAAGTCCCAAATGAAGTCGTGGATTAGCCGTCTAAGAGATGTATAATCAAGTTGGTGGTTCGATGCTTTCCAATCACGTATTCACACGAACCCAAGAAGAACACGGGTGGTTGTCAGGCACGCGGTCTTAGTATGAAGAATGAAGATGATTGTCACGGGTCATCCCATTCATCAAGTTGAAGAACGAAGATACACCTTAGATTTGAATCAAACATGGATTGAAGAGAAACAGTAATACTTTTATTAATCCATAAAACTCAGCAGGGCTCCTCCCCTCAACCTAGGAGGTTTAGAAACTCATACTGATAGAAAATACAATGTGAAAAATGAAATATGCCATAAAGGTCTCTATGATTATGTAAAATATCCCTTAAATACTAAACTAATGGCTAAGGATTACATAAGAAAGGGTAAAACAGTCTTTTAGTGCTAAAATCCACTTCCGGGCCCCACTTGGTGAGTGTTTAGACTGAGCTTGATTGATATCCATGTGATAGGAGGCGTCTAAGGCGTTGAACGTTGGCTATGAGGTCCTCTTTGGGCGTTTGGACACTGGTTTCCTCCTTTAGGCACTGGACGCCTGGACTGGGGTAGGAGGCTGGCGTTGGACGCCGGTTTTGGGCCTTTAATTCTGAAGCAAAGTGTGGCCTCTTTTATATTGCTGGAAAGCTCTGAAAGTCAACTTTTCATAGCCGTTGAGAACGCTCTATTTGGACTTCTGTAGCTCCAGAAAAGCTCTTTCGAGTGCAAGGAGGTCAAATCCTAACAGCATTTGCAGTGCTTTCTCTGTCTCTGAATCAGACTTTTGCTCCAGCTCCTCAATTTTAGCCTGAAAATATCTGAAATTGCATAAAAGCACACAAACTCAAAGTAGAATCCAAAAATGTGAATTTTACACTAAAACCTATGAAAACTTAATAAAAATTAAACAAAACATGCTAAAAACTAGATGAAAATAATGTCAAAAAGTGTATAAAATATCTGCTCATCAGTTTACATTCATTAATTATATAACCAATAAAATTTATTATTTTTTTATCAATATGGACAACTCTAAATACCATAGTTTTAAAAATCAAACTGAACAGATTAATTGGGTTAAAAATAAAGTGTTGACCTAAAGTGTTCATTAATATTGATTAAAAATGTTAGTCCCTAACATTTCTTATTAAAAAATATTTTGACAAACAATAACACAACAAATCATGATATGTGTACACTAAAAGGTAGGCACCAAATTAAATTTGTCACCCGTTTAGAATACAAATTGAAATATAAAATATATATTGAAAATAAGTTAAACAACAGATGTATTTGCATACAAATATATAGTAGCTGATTTGTTAGTTAGTTTTTTGTGCAACTATACTAGATATATATCAAAATTAGTCATCAGTGTAGAATACACATTGAAATTCAAAATACACGTTAAAAATAAATTTTATGACACGTCATTTTGAGTAGTTTTTAAGGTTCTTTTTCATTTGTTTTCTTATATTTTAATCAAGTATTTGGAGTCGTGTTCGTATTTTTGTATTTTTAGAAGTCTTTATCTCAAAATATCCAAGAATTAAAGCCTTTTTAACAAAAAAAAATACAAATACGATTCATAGAAGGTCCAACCAGGCCCAAAAACATCAAATCGAATGCCAGCCTTCAAGACATGGATGCCTAGCGGCTCAACACACAAGCCTGGCAACCATACATGCATGCCCAACGGCCCTCTCCAAATGGCATGCACGCCCGGCATGCCTCCTAGAAGCCTGGCGGCTAGCTTTCCCTGCAAGATAAATTGGGCCAATGCCCAAATTTGAGGATGCAAGCGTTCCAAAGGATTCAACTCCCAGCATGCAACACTACAATATTATTAAGCCCTAATCTCAATTATACAAATACTGAGAAGCCTTAATCTCATCCGAAGATTCAAGATTCAAGAGATTAGTTAGCATTAACTTCTTCTAGAAAGATAAAAATTTGGTTATTAGGATTTGTTTCTAGATTAGATTTGAACTATTATTTTGATTTGAATTTGAAGTAGGTAGTTAGCTATCTTATCTTTCCCAAAGATAAGATTAGATTGAGTTTTTGAATTTGAATTTTAGATAGAACTTAAAATATAAATAAATAAACAAAGTTCATAAGAGGGAAGGCATCTGGATAAGGATCTTCGAATCCCAATCCATCAGCTGATCACACACCTCTCTCATCATTAGTATTAGTTTCTTTTCTATCACGAGTCACTAAACCTCCCTTATTAAAGGTTAGGAGCTCTATTTGGTTTAAGGATTAATAACGTAAGTATTTTCTTTATTTTGATTCATGCTTCTTTATTTTTTTAAGATTGAGTTTTGTTCTTCATCACTAATCATTAAAACTATTGAGAAATATTCTAATTCTATTTTGGATTCTAATTTTATATTTGGGAAAATTAATTTCGGAATTAGCTTAAGACTCATCGCACAATCTTTAATTATCTAGAGCTGATTTGAATAAATGACATATAATTGACTAGTGATAGTTCATGAAGATTATGTTGCTTAAAATCAAAACTGTTTTTCACCTCTTCTCTTGATTATTTGACCAAGAAATTGACGATTAATTGAGTTTTCAGAAATTAAATCACCAAGGAATTGGGGTTTGGTTATAAATGATTTGCTGTGAAAAGATTTTTGCATGAATTAAATAAGAAATGATAAGTATTGTTCTTCTAAGAAACAAACACCTCCGGGACCTTCAACATTCTCATATATTGATTTTCTTTCAACTTCAAGCATTCTCCTAATTCTCTTCTTTTGTTTCTTCTTTCCTTCCAAATCCACAATCCAAAATTGAAGGTTTGATCGATCTAATTAGATATTTAATTAAAAATTTCTTGCCTCAATCCGTTAATTCTCGTGGAAATGATATCCACTCACCGTGGTATTACTTGAATGATCCGGTGTAATTGTCGGTATCTGTGAGCGTTAATTTTCTCTCATCAAAGTTAAACTACCCATATATTTATACATAAATATATGACGACTAATTTTAATATGCACATATAGCATTTTTATTTTTGTGTAAGCATAATATTTTTTTAATAGTAATTATCTAAATCAATCCCCAAGGATTTTAAAAGTGGACATTTTAGTCCTTATAAAAATTAATATACAAAAACATCCCCAAGATTTTACTCTGACAGACAAATCAGTTTCCAGTCTATTTTTCAGCGAAATAATTACCCAAATCAATCCCCAATAATTTTAAAAACAGACATTTTAGTCTCAAAAAAAAATTAATACACAAATCAATCTCCAACATTTTTCTCTGTCACACATAATAGTCTCTCTTCCATTTTCGATGTAACTCACTAACGGAGAATACAAATTTGACACACTTTTTTTTATGTTAACATGATTTTTGCACACATTATAAATCACATAAAAATAACATGTATGTGCCAAATGGATGTGAATGTTAAGTTAGTCTAATTATGAAGTAGAAATTCAGTTAGCTTTTTGAATTAATTGATAATTTAGTGATCAAATTAAGATTCAAGTGAAAATAGAAGAATAACTTTAATTATACTTAATTACTAGCTATTGAACCAAGCTAAGTTATATTAAATACAAAAATATCAAATGATTTCAATCTTAAATTTTTTGTAGAATAATCTCTAATAACTTTATTGAACATTATTATTATTATTATTATTATTATTATTATTATTATTATTATTATTATTATTATTATTGAGTGACAATATATATACTTATGTGGTGTAATTGATATTCATGAAAGTCACTGAATGTGCCTTCGATGATGATGATGATTGTATGAACATATCTACTTACAATCTTACATATAGTGCGTACACATGTATATAATCAATGTTTGGACAATGAAAGATATATCTTCGAGATAGAGAATATTCAACATAACAAAATAAAACATACAAACAACAATACATGAAACTAAACAAACCACAATAATATGCTTTTAATTTAAGAGAATATGAGACTTAGGGTCCGTTTGGAAAACTCCAGAAGCTACTTTTTTTAGTTTTTGACTTATAAAAAGTTACATTAATAGTGTTTGGTACAATTTTTTAGATAAACTTTTAATTTTTCAAAAAGTTATTTAAGAGCTTTTGAAGAAGTTAAAAAATGTGACTTCTCCTATTTTCAAAAGCTATTTTATCACTCTTATTTAATGCACAACTTTAAAACAAGAATTTTTATAATAACTTTCCAAATACAAAATAACTTATTTAAAAGTTGTTATTAATAAAACTCCTTATATTTTAAAAGCTCCTTTTTCAAAAGAACTTATTTAAGAAGTTTAGCCAAACTGACCCTTAATACCTCTCTTTTTGTTAGATTTGAAATTGTGTATGTAGTGAGGATGATTCAATAATAATTTTTTTTTTTGAAAAACTACAATATTAAAAATCAAATAGGTTTTACTTAATCTTAAAATTTAATTTGATTATAATATCTACTAATATTCTTTTTCTAATAAATACTTAAAGAATTTAGTGAGTCATATAGAAAAATAGACGAGAGACTAATTTGTGTATTAATTTTTTTTGGAACTAAAATGTCCGCCTTTAAAATCTTTAAAAACTGATTTAAGTAATTACTCCGCCAGAAAATAAACTGAGACTGATTTGTCTGTCGAAATAAAATATTGGGGATGTTTTTGTGTATTATTTTTTTTTAAACTAAGATATCTACTTTTAAAATCTTTAGAACTAATTTGGGTAATTACTTTTTTTTTAATAAAACTATACAAAAGTTTCCAACTTTTGCAGCAATTTTTTCTTTCGTGACAATTTCATTGTTAGGAAAAATGAGTATATGGCGTGACTTTCTAGGGTTGTCTTAATTAGTTTAATTTTAGCCTAGCAGTGGTTAAGACTATAATCATTGTTGACATAATGAATCATATAAAGCAGTCGTGGTAACAGTTAAAATTCAGATTCATATTATTAATCGATCTTTAGACACCAATTAAAGGCGAACCAAACTAATTATATGTTGGCTTTTTGCGGCTTAGTGCTCATTCTGCTTATTTATGAGACTTTATTTAATTTCGCATTTTTCGATGCCGCCACTACAACATAAGACCTTTCAACTATACATTTTCTTTTTCTTAGTTTAACAAACATGTGTTATTAGTGAAAATTTTAAAATTTTTTAATAAATATGAGTTTAAATTTTTTTAAAATGTTAAAAACAATTAGGTATCATCAGACCTCGAAAAGATTGTTAGGAAGTATTCGAGAGGGAGGAAGAATCACAGCGAGATGGTGAGCTGAATAATGATTCTGGAAATGTATTGAATGAATGTTGAAGTAACTACAGGCTACAAGTGTTCTATATTACATATTGCGGTTGCAGCTGTTGCGATCGGGGCAATTGCATGCAATGTGTTTGACCAAACATATGGTTTGTTTTTTCTTTGCGAGATGTTTAAATAATATTTTTTATTTGTAAAATATACTATTTCTTTTTCTCTCATGTAAAATTAAAATAATCTATCTTTTATTAAACTATA
>NC_029785.2:26620324-26632176 GCF_000816755.2 Arachis ipaensis
GTGTGTAATTTGAAAATTATTGAGATTAGAAGAAACAAATAATAATCCTTATAGCTTTTGTTGATCAATTGGTTTTAGTCAACACATAATTCATAATCAAATTTTTACTTTTTTTTTCCCATTTACATAAAGGAAAAAGAATATGCACATATGTACTCTTAGTTGAGGATAATCCGATCCATCAGAAAAGATTCGGACCGACATCGCTCAATTCAGATCAGGTTCAACTAATTTTCATTTTAGATGGGTAAAAGTTGAGATCAAATAGTATCACTACAACATTTTAGGTCTATGGTCACGGTTTTTTTTGTCACGGTAAAAAACCGTGATTATAGACCCTCTATGGTCACGGTTTTTTAGGATGAACAAAATAAAAAAGCTATAGCCACGGTTTTTTTAGAAATGGTGACCATAGAGTACCTATGGTCACGGTTTTTTAAAAAAGGGTGGCCTAAAAGGGTCTATGGTCACGGTTTTGAGGGGTGACCTAAAGGGGTCTATGGTCACGATTTTTTACAGTGACCAAAAGGGGTCTATGGTCACGGTTTTTCAAAAAAGGGTGACCTAAAAGGGTCTATGGTCACGGTTTTGGAGGGTGGCCTAAAGGGGTCTATGGTCACGGTTTTGGGGGTGGCCTAAAAGGGTCTATGGTCACGGTTTTGGGGGTGACCTAAAGGCGTCTATGGTCACGGTTTTTTACAGTGACCAAAAAGGGGCTATGGTCACGGTTTTACAAAAAAGGGTGACCTAAAAGAGTCTATGGTCACGGTGTTGGGGGGTGACCTTAAGGGGTCTATGGTCACGGTTTTGGGGGTGGCCTAAAAGTGTCTATGGTCACAGTTTTGGGAGGTGGCCTAAAGGGGTCTATGGTCATGGTTTTGGGGGGTGGCCTAAAAGGGTCTATGGTCACGGTTTTAGGGGTGACCTAAAGGGGTCTATGGTCACGATTTTTTACAGTGACCAAAAAAGGGCTATGGTCACGGTTTTTCAAAAAAGGGTGACCTAAAATGGTCTATGGTCACGGTTTTGGGGGTGACCTAAAAGGGTCTATGGTCACGGTTTTGGGGGTGGCCTAAAAGGGTCTATGGTCACGGTTTTGGGGGTGACCTAAAGGTGTCTATGGTCACGGTTTTTTACAGTGACCAAAAAGGGTATATGGTCACGATTTTTCGGAAGGGTGACCTAAAAGGGTCTATGGTCACGGTTTTGAGGGTGACCTAAAGGGGTTTATGGTCACGGTTTTTTACAATGACCAAAAAGTGTCTATGGTCATGGTTTTTCAAAAGGGTGATCTAAAAGGGTCTATGGTCACGGTTTTGGGGGTGACCTAAAGGGGTCTATAGTCACAGTTTTAACCATTTGAGTTTAAATTAATTAAAATTTTTATGTATTTTTTATAATTTTAAATATTTTATCTTTTAAAAATTTTAATAATTAATCGCAAGTATGGAGGAAGCCCGTTGCTGCCAGCTTTGTCGGATCTCTGTCATCGAACCCGTCCTTGCCGCCGCCATTGGAGTCGCGAATGGAGGAGGGAGAAGAGGCAAGAAAGGGAGCGTCGCGGTGTTGCCGTGGTCATCGAGTGACTGGGCTTGCCATCGTCGCGTTTGGGTGGCTATTGCGCCGCCGTTCGTTGCTGCCTTGTCGCCATTGAAGCTTCATGTTGCCGCTTTGACCGCCGGTAACCACCGGTGGAACCTCATCTTCTCGGTAAGCGTTTCGTTCTAGAATCTTTGAAAATCGAAATTCTGATATGAGTTATTGAAGGTTCTGAGACATTGGTAACGTAGGGTTGAATTCCGAGTCTTGCATGCTGAATTCAATGGTTGTTGCCTGCGACATCAAGCTGCTGCGTCATTGTTGTTGCTGCCCCAGAAGAAGTGAGGCTGCTGCTGCTGTTCCGGCCGCATTGGCTGTTGTAAACTGGAAAAAAGAAGGGCATCATTGCGTTTAAATTCGACGGTTTCGATTAATTGAGGTAGGGTTTAAACGATTTCAATTTAAGAATGCCTACAAGGTTTATTGAATAACTGCAAATAGATTTAATAGCTGTGAGTAATTGATTGATTATGTGAATATTGAATTGTGGCTGAAATTGTGATTGGAATAGTTGAGATTGTGATTTGGAATTGTTGATTAGTGATATTGATTGATTATGTGGATTGGGAATTGTTTGATGACTAATTGTTGAGAATTTCTGAATTTTAATGGGTTATGTTGGATTTGTTGCCGTTGAGCTGTTATTTGGTATATTGTAATGTTAATGAACTTGGTTGGTGGTTGATTTGGAATTGGTTTTGAGGGGTATTGAAGGGTTGGATTTTGAATACTAAATGGTTTGCTGAAAATCAGGTTCTCTTGAAATAAAACGGCAACTTTGAAAGTGATTTAGTAACTCTATAGTGACTGAAATTATAAGAATTTAAATGTTAAGTAAAATATATTTAGTGTAATTGTGAAAATTCAATTTTTAAGGTTTCGTATCAACTAGAGAATTAGTTATGATTTTTCAAAGTTGAACTCTAAAATCTGATTTTCTGCATAATTTTAAACGAAGTCAGAAACTTTGAAAAACTATAACTACTTACGTAATGATCGGAATTGCATGAGACAGGCCTGGGTTAAACTTGGGGATATAAGGAACTAAACTGGTAAATTTGAGACTTTTTCATTAAGTTTATGATTTATGGTGAATTTTTGAATTGGGGATGTCAAATCTGGTTTTTCTGCAGAACGTTTAACATAGCAGCAACTTGATTCCTCTATTGGAAATTCTGCAGTTTAAATTTTGAAATGGAACCAATTTTAAATGAAACTTTGGTCCTAATACTTTAATTTCATAAAAATTTAGAATGGTTAGAGTTGTGGTTTTAAAGATTTGGATTTTCAGAGAAAGATGTATTATGCAGTAAAAGTCAGGCTTTGTTTTCTAAGTCAGTAACTTTGAGGCTTCATAATTTTTAATTCTGGAATGATATTGAGATGCAACCAATTGGAGGTAAAAGATGAGTATGTTTAGTATATATGATTCAAATTTCAGGGTTTTCCATGTTTTAGTAAGTGAGTTATGGGACTTGGAAGAGGTTATGTTCAATGATTTGTAAAACAGACTTCAGTAGAAAATTACCTAACTTCCAAGCTACGTAACTCCTTCATTAAAAATGGTATGACCCTGGAACTAATTGAGAAAAAAATTTGAATAAGTTATGTTTAACCACATAAATTTTGAAGGTGGTTGGATTTAATTTGGATTTTATATGAAATTTCGAATGTTGTACGCTGCTGCTGTCTTCTGGATTTAAAACACTGCAGAGCAGTCATGGTTTTGCTTATATTCCCGAAGCTAGAGTCAGCGAAAAATTCTGAACTACTTTGAATAAATGTGATTGCTTACTTGCCTGTGGCTAGTTCTGAATATTTATTTGATATTGAAGTAGTGAATGAAGGATTGATTTAAAATTCTGATTCGAATGTTTATCAAGTATAATTTGAGAATTGGAAAGTGATTGGATGTTAGATTTAGTTTGATTTCGGAAAATGATTTGAGATTTGTGAATGACTTGGGTTTGAAAATGTTGGAAAGTATTTGAGAAGATGTTAGTTGACTTTGTTGGAAATGAATTGGAATTTGGAAAGGGTTATAATATTGGAGATGAGCTTGATTGGTAGAAAAATGAATTTAAATTGAAAATGGTTTGAGATATTGAAATTGTTCAGATTTTGAAATTGAGTTGAAAGGAGTTTGAGAAATGGTTTTGTTGGGACCCGGAAAGGCTAGATTGCTGATGCAGATGAGCATTGTAGTGCTTTCCGGTTGTGTGCTTTGCCAATGATAATTGGCGCTTCGATGAGATTATATTTCTAAAGCCAGTCTATTCTCTTCATCTTTAATATCCTAGGTTTCAATGCATCTTTTTAGGCTATTTTTATTTTCTCTTTTCTGTTTTCCAGAGTTGCTTTTTCTGAAACATCTGACCTCACTCTGATTTAAATTTAGTCAAGTAGTAGATTCCCTTGTTCTCAAATGTGAATCCTTATGGCTAGTTCTCAATGAAAATTTCTGTGTTTTCAATTTTTCAGTGCAGCAATAAACAACTTGTTTGGTATGCTTGTAGGATGGTTATTTGTTGGGACTGTCTGTGAATTTAGGATTTTTTGAACTAACCTAGGGATTAGCATTTCTTGTTTCTTCTGAAATTGGTAATAGCAAGGTTTTACACTAAACAAAAGGGTGAATATAATGAGTTGTAACAGTGATGAATTTAAGCACTAAGAGTAAATTTTTGCATGAAAATTTCTCATTCCAATTTTACCAAAGAAATATATATGGGAACTACTAAATCATTTTGATTTCACTCAATCAAAACACATCACTTTATAAATGTCATGTAGATGATATGATATCACTATTTTTTGTCTTAATGATAGATTAGGAATTTTAATTTTATTTATTTTTCAGAGGTCATGCATCAACTTTATTTATGTGATTAGTGTGTAAAAATTTTAAAAGTTTTTGTATCTATTTTCTTTTATTTTTCAAATAGCTCTGTGTTTTTCAAGATATTTTATAATTATTGATATGTAAAATCTTCAATTGCTAAATTGCAAATATTTTCCAGAACATACTTGATTATGTCTCATTTTAAGACAGAAAGTTTAAAATAGAAATTATTTTGTATTTTATATTAATTTAGGATTAATATTTGTTAATTGATTATTTTGTTTACCTACTCTTGAATGTTCTTTACGAGGAATTTTTTGTTTTATTTTGTATACAAGATAATTTTTTTGGACTCGTAAAGACAAAAGGAGTTGACTAGTTGTGGCACCCTATATAAGATGGGATGGGTCTTATAATGAGTTTGGTTATCTAAATGTATTATTTTGATGTGTTCTTTACTTTTTGATAAGAGACTTTATCCGATATTATATGTAATGGATAAATTACGCTCTATTTTGATTAGTGTTGTAATGAATATCTAATTTTTAATGAAACTTTTATGATTTGGATTTATCAAATTTTTTATTTTTAGATTTATTTTGTGATTATCATCATTTGGGATGTGATTATGATTTAAAAAAATTAAATCTCATAACATAAAACAGGCTATGGTCACGGTAAAAACTGTAACCATAGATAAGCTATGGCCACAATGAAAACCATGACCATAGATAAGGCTATGGTCACGGTCAAGGTGAGGTGACCATAGAGGCTATGGTCATGGCAAAAAACCGTGACCATAGATAAGGCTATGGTCACGGTTAAAACTGTGACCATAGATAAGGTTATGGTCACGGCCAAAACCGTGACCATAGATAAGGCTATGGTCACAGTTTTGGTGAGGGGTGACCATAGAGGCTATGGTCACGGTTTAATGAGGGGTGGCCATAGGGGCTATGGTCACGGCTAAAATCGTGACCATAGCTAAGGCTATGGCCACGGTTTTTGGTGGGGTGACCATAGAGGCTTTGGCCACGGCCAAAACTGTGACCATAGATAAGGCTATGGTCACGGTTTTGGGAAGGGGTGACCATAGAGGCTATGGTCACGGTGAAAACCGTGACCATAGATAAGGCTATGGTCACGGTTTTATCGCGTGACCATAGATTAACCTATGGTCACGGTAAAAAAACGTGGCCTAAAGTGCCAGAATTTGAACATTACAACCGTGACCATAGAAACCGTGACCATAGATAAAAAAAACCGTGACCATAGGTCTATGGCCACGAGAGAATAGGCCACGGCGGAAAAACCGTGACCATAGACCTATGGTCACCCTTTTCACTAGCTATGGTCACGGTTTTTCACCGTGACCATAGACCTTTTTTTTTTGTAGTGTATTATTCAATAAATATTTTTAATGAAGTGAGATTTGTGGTTCGAGCATCCAGTCCGGTCGGAATAAAACCCTAATGTTCTTAAATCTCTCTAAGTCTCCCTCTTTAATTTTTATCCCATTCTCAGCTCAAGTCTCCCTTTCTCTACACTTCTCTAGCTTTCCATTATTCTTCATCATTAACCAGCCATTACAACACCACATGTGCTCCTTTTCTTCATCATTAACCAGCACCACATATAACCATGCATCCACCACAGCACCATCGCTCATCTTCTTCCTTTCTCTTGTTCATATATACTTTCGTCACCATTTTTATTCTGCTTTGTCTTGTTGCATATCTATTTTGTCTCATGCCATTGCCACCTTTGATCTGCTCTGTCTTGCGTCATGTAACATCCTGGTTCTTGCGAGCGTAACTGAACTCCACACTTTCGTACAGCAGTACCAGCAAGTTCAGTGGGTCGTCCAAGTAATACCTGAGCGAGTCAGGGTCGATCCCACGAGAATTGTGGTTTGAAGCAAGCTAGGGTTATCTTGAAGGTCTTAGTCAGGCAGAATCAGAAGGTTGTTGATTTTCATTCATCAAGAGAAACTATTTAATTTAGAATAAAGAAAAAGAGGTAGAAAATACTAATAGGAATAGGAATAGGGTTAAGGATTTGAGTTGCTTTATCTTTCTGAATTAACTCCGGTATTACTGCCTCTTTTCTCGTGAATGATTTCTTCAATGGCAGGCTGTATGTGATTGACACTGGTTTGAGCAACTGCCAATACTCCTATGGATCTGAACCCCAGGTTTAGCGTGGATCCATCTCTACTTGAGGGTGAAGTGCGTACAGTCCATTCTCCTTTATGATCCTACTCAAAACGCCACAGATAAGGTCGGATCTTCCGGATCAGAGAATGCTGCATCTTTGGGTTCTTGCCTCTACCACAGAGACCCTAATCTCCCTGGAAATTGGCTAAACCGATGTCTCGAGAAGTCCCCAACAAAGTCGTGGATTAACCGTCTGAGAGACGTATATTCAAGCTGTTGGTTCGTCACTATCCAGTGAAAGACGCGTTCTGAACCCAAGTAGACGCGGGTGTTTGTCAGGCACGTTCATCATAATGTGATGAACAGAGCTAATTTGTTAGATCATCCTATTCACCACGATGAAGTACAAATATACATCTTAGAATTAATCAAACACGGATCGAAGAAGAAACAGTAATACTTTTATTAATTCATAGGACTCAGCAAGGCTCCTCCCCTCAACCTAGGAGGTTTAAAAACTCATACTGAAGTAAAAACACAATGAAAAACTCGAAAATAGCATAAACTCCTCCAATGGTTATGAAAAATACACTTTAAATACTAAATAGATAACTAGTAAGGATAAAATAGTCTTTTTAGTGCTAAAATCCACTTCTGGGGCCCACTTGGTGAGTGTTTGGGCTGAGTTTTGATGAGATCCACGTGCTATGAGGCTCCTTGGATGTGGAACCAGCTAGGGGGTCCTCTCTGAGCGCTTGGACATTGATCTCTACTCTTTGGGCGCTGGACGCCTGGAAAGAGGCAGGAAGCTAGCGTTGGACGCCAGTTTTGGGCCTTCTAATACGAAGCAAAGTATAGACTATTATATATTGCTGGAAAGCTATGGAAGTCAGATTTCCATAGCCATTGGGAGCGCTCCATTTGGACTTCTGTAGCTCTGGAAAAGCTCTTCCAAGTGCAAGGAGGTCAGATCAGGACAGCATCTGCTGTGCTTTCTCTGTTTCTGAATCAACCTTTTGCTCCAACTCCTCAATTTCAGCCAGAAAATATCTGAAATTATACAAAAATACAAAAATTCAAAGTAGAATCTAAAAATGTGAACTTATTTGGACTTCTGTAGCTTTAGAAAAGCTTTTCCGAGTGTAAGGAGGTCAGATTCGAATAGCATCTGCAATGCTTTCTTTGTCTCTGAATTAGACTTCTGCTCCAACTCCTCAATTTCAACCAGAAAATGCCTGAAATTGTACAAAAACACAAAAACTCTTAGTAGAATCCAAAAATTTGAATTTAACACTAAAACCTATAAAAACTCAATAAAAACTAAACAAAAACTACTAAAAACTATATGAAAGTGATGCCAAAAAGCGTATAAAATATCCGCTCATCACAACACCAAATTTAAACTGTTTCTTGTCCCCAAGCAACTAAAAACACTGTAGGATAAAAAAAAAATTAAGATACAATAAATTTCTAAGTTTCAAATGAAGCTTAGTAAAAATCAGATGAGCGGGACTTAGTAGCTTTTTGCTTCTGAATAGTTTTGGTATCTCACTATCCATTGAAACTCAGAGATGTTGGCATCTTTAGGAACTTAGAATCCAGATGATATTATTGACTCTCCTAGTTAAGCTTATTTTGATTCTTGAACACAGCTTTTTGAGTCTTGGTCGTGACCCTAAGCACTCTGTTTTCCAATATTACTACCGAATACATTCATGCCACAGACACTTTACCTGGGTGAACCTTTTCAGATTGTGACTCAGTTTTGCTAGAGTCCCCAGATAGAGGTGTCCAGAGTTATTAAGCACACTCTTTTTTGCTTTGGACCACGACTTTAACCGCTCAGTCACAAGCTTTTCACTTGACACCTTCACGCCACAAGCACATGGTTAGAGATAGCTTGGTTTAGCCGCTTGATGCATGGCAGAAATTAGACCAATTAAGAGATTACAATATAAAAACAGCGTTGCAAGTATAGTTCTTAACGAGCTAAAATTTGCCTCATCAATTTAGAAAGGTTGTCACAAAAGTTTAGAATAAAAATACTGGGAGTATGAATCCCAGGTCATCTCCCAACGAGTTGCTAGAAAGGTTGCTAAGTTATTAATCAGGAGTTTTTTGAGAATTTTGAGAGTTGAATGACAGAAAATAAATCGTTGTAATTTAAAAGAGAAATATATATATTCTAATTAAAAAGCCTTGACTGGGGAAATGATTAATTGGAAGTTCTATCCTTGTTGGAATTTTCTCAAGTGTAGTATAAAGAGGTTGTTGTTTTCACTTAGTTAACCCTTACTAAATAAAGGAAAGTCAAGTGATTGAGCTAACTCTTATTCGTAAATCCTAGTCCTCTCCCTTGGGAAGGTCTAGCGTTAGTAAATACAGAATTAGCCAACAACTTCCAATTTAACTAATCACTTAAGAATTCCAACTCAAGTGTCTCCTTTTAATCAACCCCCATGTCAAGTTAGAAATCTACTCCATTGACATGAAAATTACTTGCATAGAATTAAAAAGGGAATAAAAGAAAGACATGATGGACAATAACTGCAATTTAATTAAAAGTAAAAGTAATCCTTTTCATTAACAATCCATGAAAATAATCCAATTGTAACTTTAAACAAGAATTAAGAATATGGAATAAATAAAAGAGTAAGGAAACAAACTAGAATAGTATCTTCAACGGAGGTGATGACTCTTCAATATCCAAAAGCAAAAGCATAAAACTAATAAACTATGAATGTAAAGAAAACCTAGAGGAAGAGTAATTTTTCTCTCTAGATTCAAATCTAAAAACCTAAAACTATGCTAATGTGAATCTCTCGAGTCTCTGCAGGTTCCCTGGCTCTATTCTGTATTTTTGGGCCAAAAACTGGGTTAAAACTCGGCCCAAAATTGCCCCCAGCATTTTATGTTATTTCAGCAGATCGCGCATGTCACACGTACGCGTCAGTCACGCGTGCGCGTCATTTGGCGAATTTCCTTGTCACGCGTACGCGTCAGGCACGCGCACGCATCATCTTGCAGAACTCCGATCCACGCGTACGCATCAGGCACGCGCACGTGTCGCTACAAATTTCTCCATTCCGCGCGCTCGCGTGAGCCATGCATGCGCGTCGGTGCTCGCTGGTTATCTCCTTGGTTTCTTGTGTTCCTTCTATTTTTTGCAAGCTTCCTCTCCATTCTCTAAGCCATTCCTGCCCTATAAAGCCTGAAGCACTTAATACATGGATCACGGCATAAAGAAGAATTAAAATATACTAATTAAAGATCTCAAGGAAGCAAGTTTTCAACCATAAAACAAAACTAAGAAGGGATTGTAAAATCATGCAAATCATATGAATAAGTGGGTAAAGACTTGATGAAACCACTCAATTAAACACAAGATAAACCATAAAATAGTGATTTATCAACCTCCCCTCACTTAAACATTAGCATGTCCTCATGTTTAGCTCAAGGAGATTAAAAGACTAAATAAGGGAAAGTAAGACTCATGCAATGCAATGCAACCTATGAATGCAACTATATGCTAAAATGATTTTTGCCTACTTGGTTTAAAATTAAATAAGTTCTTCAAGACAAATATAAATCAAATATCACCAATTAAAATTATATAGTAAAAACAAGTAAACTTGTAAGAAGATAGCTCATGAAAACAGGGAACATAAAATCAAGCATTGAAACCTTACTGATAGTATATGTGCACTCTAATCACTCAAGTGTATAGGATAATCACTCTAATCTTCTCTAGTCATGCTTTCTAAACTTTGTTCTTCACCTAACCAGTCAACAAATATTTAATGTACCAATGCAAACATCATGAGGTCTTTTTCCAAGGTAAGGGTAAGGGTATATATATGGCTAAGTGAGCTATAAATTGAATCCTTGATCAACCTAAGCTTTCACCTATACATACTCTATATACTTTTAAATTCATGCCTAACTACCCAAAATTCCCACTTTTGTACTACATACTCATGCATCAACTCTTCTTTTAATTTGTATCACATATGCATTGATCTTTTCATTAACTTAACATTGCATTGGGGTAATTTTGTCCCCTTATTTATTTACTTATTTATTGAATATATTTTTTTATTTTTTTTAAAGCATAAAATTAAATATAACATTATCAATGCACATGGACTTTTAATTTTTCTGGTCTTACATGAGTAGGTACCCAAATTCCTAATATTTTATCAATTGTAAAAACATAACATATTCCCTTATTAACCCATGTTTCCATAGTTTTCTCACACTTAGTTAACACACAATCTCTATCTTAAGCTAACTAAAGATTCAATTTGGGGTATTTAATTTGTTTTTCTGCTTAAGGCTAGTGATGTGGTAAAATATAGAACAAATGGGGATGAAAAGACTCAAAGTGGCTAACAAAGGTGACATAAAGGGTCGGCTATTTGGGATAAGTGAGCTAATAATCAAATAATGGCCTCAATCATATGTATGCATATAACACATTAAGCATTGGACATATAGGATGGAACAAAATATAGATTACAATCATAGAGAAGCAAACACACAAGAATAAAATATTATGGTTAAATATTGTAACCAAGTAATTAAGCTCAAGTCTCACGGGTTGTGTGTTCTTAGCTATCATTTATGTTCCAATTTATAGTCTTCAAACAGGTTTTAACACAAAGGTTTTGATTTAAATTAGTGAAAATTTTCAAAATAGAGTCTTGAAAAGAAACTTATTATTTTTCAACCAAAAAGAACATGCATGCAGATACCTATTACTATGCAATTTATCCTATCCTAAACAAAAGAAAAATAAATAATTTATTGGTATTAAGAAGGAGAAATTACCTCCGGAAGTCAAGTACTGACCGACCTCCCCACACTTAAAGCTTGGCACCATCCTCGGTGCCATCAGTCAGGAACAAAGGGGGGCTGGTAGCAGCATTTTCACAATCGGGACCGTCATGGCTCCCTGTGCTGGTAAATAAAGTGGAGTCCGGGATGTCTGGGTCTTCTTCAGGTGGGTGGTTACCAACAAGCAGCTCCTTGAGGTATGTAAATCTGCGCTTGTTACGACGCTGCTTAAAGCTTTCCTCGGTGCCATCAGTCAGGAACAAAGGGGGGCTGGTAGCAGCATTTTCACAATCGGGACCGTCATGGCTCCCTGTGCTCTGTGCTGGAGTGGAGTCCGGGATGTCTGGGTCTTCTTCAGGTGGGTGGTTACCAACAAGCAGCTCCTTGAGGTATGTAAATCTGCGCTTGTTACGACGCTC
>NC_029785.2:26633183-26641182 GCF_000816755.2 Arachis ipaensis
CAAATTTTTCAATTTAAATTAGTGAAATATTATAAAATAGAGTCTTGAAAAGAAATTTATTACTTTAACTAAGTAAACATACATGCAAACAATTATTATCATGCAATCTATTCTATCTAACAAAAGAAAAATAACCTATTGGTGTTAAGAAGAAGGACTTACCTCCGGGAGTCAGGTACTGACTGACCTCCCCAGACTTAAAGCTTGGCACCGTCCTTGGTGCCATCAGTTAGGAACAAAGGGGGGCTTGTAACAGCATCTCCACCGTCGGAATTGTCATGGCTCCCGGTTTTGATAGGTGAGGTGGAGTTCGGAGTGTCTGGTTTTTCTTTAGGTGGGTGGTTGGCAACAATCAGCTCCTTGAGGTATGTAAATTGGTGCTTGTTACAGCGTTCCCTTCGCTTTGCTTGCCGGCCAAGCCGGTCTAACCTCTGAATTATCTGTAGGAGTAGCTGATTTCTTGAAGGTTCTTGTGATGTGGAAGGAGGAAGGACATCTTCGGCTGGTTCTACAGTCCTGCTGGTAGTAGTTGCTGTTGGTCTGATGTACTTCCCGTTAGGGACGATCTGATCATCCCGTGGAATCATGGTCTTAGTGTCCCCAGCTCTGTAGGAGACTCCGACTGCTGAGATTAGATCTGAAACCAAGGCGGGAAAACGTAGGTTGTCTGCAATCTGTACGTGTCCCATAGCATTCCGGATGTGTCTTGGTAAATTGAGAGGCTGGTCTGTAAGGATACACCAGAGTAGAACAGCCATGTCTGCAGTGAAGGAGGACTCGTGAGTGCTCGAAAAAACGTAATGGGACATAATTTGTGCCCATACTCGAGCCTCCAAGGTGAGTGCTGAAGCCAATATTCCCTTAGGTCAGGATTGATGGTATCTATAGATCCATCTGCTTCCCGGTTGTGCTATAATTCTGAGAACGGCGTCCCAGTCAAATTGGTATGTCTGGCACTTAAAAGAGCCTTTTTGGAATACGTCCAATCCTTCTGGAGCAGGCGAAAGATCTAAAGCTTGCTGAATAGCTTCTTCAGTTATGGGGACTTGCTTCTGACGGACATAGACAGACTGCAGGGTTGGCATGTGAAAGTTTGAGTAGAATTCAACTACCCATGAAAGATTGACCTGCCGTGGCTGTCTCTGTAGGAATCCCCATTGTCTTCGTTCAATTCGGGGCTCAACAAATTCAACAATGTTGGTCGGGAGGATGAGAAGGTACTCATTATTATAGTTTCGCTCAGCCAAGATGGGGAACATCTGCTCACAGTAGCAGTTAGTGAACCGCGCAGTGTCCTTTGCTGAAAAGGCTTTCTCTTTTTCATCGACCTTGATGATCCTCTTGATTCGCTTTGTTGAGGGCTTTATAGCTGTTGAAGATGGCTCTGCAACTAGTGCTCTTTTTGTTCCTTTCCTTGCCGGTGGTTTGGGAGTAGCTTTCTCTTTACCTTTCCTGGTGGCCATCTTGAAAAGGGAAAAAGAAAGTAACTTTTAAAGCTAAGGGTTAGAGCAAGGAAGAAGATAGTACAAGTGATAATCAATGCAAGGTAAATAAGGATGTCGTTAACACATGGTCATGACTACATGTGAAAAGTTCATCAATGGAAATATAGCAAGTGCATGTTATGGCAAGTAGATGCAAGATGTTTATTGACATGCTAGCAAAGGCATGAGTAGCATAGATCAAGCATTAATTACTTAAATGTATTGTCACTCGTAACAAACTAGCCATCACGTTTGTATTGACAATTATATTTATTTAATAAAATATTTAAGGAGTTTTGTGAAAAACAGGCATTAGAGTAGAAGAATAGGATAATTAAAATGCACAATGCAATACGGGCTTTTACACAAACATTTAGCATGCATGGTAAATATGTTATTGAAAGTATTAGATTTGAACATGCAAACAACCCTTAAGAAGTAATATTAATTGTCAAACAATTCCTTAATAATCCACAAGCAATTATAAAAGTAAACAATCATCCAAATAAATTTCTAATACCAATTAAAATAATGTAAAAAGAAAAAGAAAGAAAAAGGAAACATAGAGTATGAAAGTAAAAAAGAAAAAGAAGAAGAAAACATAAATAAAAATAATAATGAAAAAGTAAAGAGGGAAGAAGAAAAGAAAAGAACCTTGATGATGATAATAACGAAGGGGGGAGAAGGTAAAAAGTGAAAAGGAATAAAGAAGAAAGAAGGAGGAAGAAAGAATTAAGAAAGGAAAATAAAAAATTAAGATTAGGGAAGAAAAGATAGGAATTCTGGCGCAAGTCTAGTTAAACTGTGCGTCGCATGTGAGGCGGACGCGTGGAGCACGCGTTCGCGTGGTTGGCGCTAGTTTCAAGTGACGCGTACACGTGGGTGACGCGTACGCGTGACCTGATTTGTGCTATTGGCGCGAGTACAGCCTCGCGCACACCCAACCCTCTATTTTATACGCACATTGCCAAAATTTAGGGTGACGCGTACGCGTGAGTAACGCGTACGCGTGATGGGGTTTGTGCTTCCAGCACCATTCCAGCCCCACTCCATCATAACTCTCTGCCATACACCCCTTTATGTTGATTTTGCAGGGTCACGCATGCGCGTGGGTGACGCGTACGCGTGGGAGGCTGATTTTTTAGGTGACGCGGACGCGTCAGGGACGCGTTTGCGTGGGCGTGTTTGTGCCTAAGGCATGCCTCCAGCCACGCTCCCGCGTAACTCTCTGCTTCTTTTCTTTTTTGTTTCGAATGCACATATGACGTGTACGCGTCAGCGACGTTCACGTGTCGCGTGCATTTTTTTTATATGCAGAATGCAAATGCAAATGCAGACTATATGCAGAGATTATGAGAAGAGTCACTAAGAAAAATAAAGTAGAATAAAATAAAACAAAACTAAGACTGAAACAGAACGATCATACCATGGTGGGTTGTCTCCCACAGAGCACTTTGCTTTTACGTCCTTAAGTTGGACGTTCTTCAAGCTCATTCTGCTTCTGTTGGTGGGTCTTCCAAGAGGAAGATCTCTATCTCTTTTTCATCCTTAATCTTCTCTCCATGATAAAGCTTTAGGCGATGTCCATTGACCTTGATGAATTTGGAGCTAGAAGGATGATGCAGGTGAAAAACTCCGTATGGCTCTGCCTTTTCTACTCTGTAGGGACCTTCCCATCTTGATCTCAGTTTGCCTGGCATGAGCCTCAGTCTGGAGTTATAAAGAAGAACTAACTCCCCTGGTCTAAACTCTCTCCTTTTTATGTGCTTGTCATGGACAGCCTTCATCTTCTCTTTGTATCGCCTGGAGTTATCATATGCTTCTAGGCGAAGGTTCTCCAATTCTGCCAGTTGCAGCTTCCTTTCAGCACCAGCTTCCTCAAAATTTATGTTGCACTCCCTCACAGCCCAGAAAGCCTTGTGTTCCACCTCTACTAGAAGGTAGCAAGCCTTTCCGTACACTAAGCGGAAAGGGCTCATCCCAATGGGTGTCTTATACGCTGTTCGATATGCCCAGAGTGCATCTTGTAGCCTGGCACTCCAGTCCTTCCTATGAGGCTTTACTATTTTCTCCAGAATGCGCTTTATTTCTCTATTAGATACTTCTGCTTGCCCATTAGTCTGGGGATGATAAGTTGTTGCTACTTTGTGAACAATTCCATGCTTCCTCAGTAATCCTGTTAATCTCCTGTTACAAAAGTGAGTGCCTTGATCACTCACGATTGCTCGTGGTGATCCAAAGCGACAGATAATATGATTTCTAACAAAGAAAACAACAATGTTAGCATCATTAGTGCAGGTAGGAATTGCTTCCACCCATTTAGAGACATAATCTACAGCTAACAGTATATAAAGGTAACCACTAGAGTTTGGAAATGGACCCATGAAGTCAATGCCCCAAACATCAAAAATTTTACAGAAAAGCATAATCTGTTGAGGCATCTCATCCCTCTTGGATATATTACCAAACCTTTGGCATGGGAAGCAAGATTTACAAAAAGCAGCAGCATCTTTAAAAAGAGTAGGCCACCAGAATTCACAGTCTAAGATTTTTCTAGCTGTTCTTTGAGGGCCAAAATGTCCTCCACTCTCAAAAGAGTGGCAGGCCTCTAAAATGGACTGGAATTCTGATTGGGGCACACACCTTCTAATTACCTGGTCAGAACCATACCTCCATAAATATGGGTCATCCCATATATAATATTTAGACTCGCTTTTCAGCTTGTCTCTCTGATGCTTAGTAAAATTGGGAGGGAAAGTATGGCTAACTAGATAATTAGCTACAGGTGCATTCCAAAGAATTACTTCAGATATTGCATGCAAGCTATCAAATGGGAAAGTATCATTGATAGGAGTGGAGTCATCCTTAATGTGCTCAAGGAGACTCAAGTGGTCTGCCACTAAATTCTAGTTACCACTCCTATCCTTAATTTCTAAATCAAATTCTTGCAGTAGTAGTATCCAACGTATTAGCCTTGGTTTAGACTCTTTTTTAGCTAATAAATATTTTAGAGCTGCATGGTCCGAGTACACTACCACCTTAGTACCAAGTAAATAGGCTCGAAATTTATCCAGAACAAAAATAATAGCTAGAAGCTCTTTTTCAGTAGTAGTGTAGTTAGACTGAGCAGCATCTAAGGTCATAGACGCATAAGCAATTACGAAAGGATCCTTACCTTCGTGCTGGGCCAGCGCTGCTCCTACTGCATGGTTGGAGGCATCACACATAATCTCAAATGGCTGGCTCCAGTCTGGTCCTCTCACGATTGGAGCTTGAGTCAGGGAAATCTTCAGCTTATCAAATGCTTGCATGCAATCCTCACTGAACTCGAACTCAATATCTTTCTGCAGCAGTCTGGATAAAGGTAATGCTACCTTACTGAAGTCCTTAATGAATCTCCTATAGAAACCTGCATGGCCAAGGAACGAACGGACCTCCCTCACGGAGGAGGGGTAAGGTAAACTAGAAATGACATCTACCTTTGCTGGATCTACATAAATACCAGTATTAGAAACAACATTTCCTAGAACAATCCCTTGTTTTACCATAAAGTGACATTTTTCAAAATTCAATACAAGGTTTGAACTAACACACCTGTCTAATACTCTAGCTAAACTATCCAAGTAAAGGTTAAAGGAATCACCATAAACGCTAAAATCATCCATGAATACTTCCATACAGTTCTCAATAAGATCTGAAAAGATACTCATCATGCATCTTTGGAAAATAGCCGGTGCATTACATAAGCCAAAAGGCTTCCTCTTATATGCATACGTTCCAGAGGGACATGTAAAAGTAGTCTTCCCCCGATCTTCAGGAGCTATATGAATTTGAAAGTAGCCTGTATAACCATCTAAAAAGCAATAATAGGATTTACCTGACAGGCGATCAAGCATCTGATCAATAAATGGCAAGGGGTAGTGATCCTTGCGAGTAGCTTGGTTGAGATGCCTGTAATCAATGCAAACTCTCCATAAATTCTGCACTCTAGTTGTCAGGAGCTCTCCATGCTCATTCTTGACTTTTGTGACTCCAGACTTATTGGGCACCACTTGTATTGGATTGACCCATTCACTGTCTGAGATGGGGTAAATGATATCTACTTCAAGTAGCCTGGTCACTTCTTTCTTGACAACTTCTAAGATGGTGGGGTTCAATCTTCTTTGGGGTTGACGGACAGGCTTTGCTCCCTCTTCTAAGTATATTTTGTGCTCACAAATTTGAGGGCTGATGCCTACTATATCCGCCAAGCTCCACTCAATTGCTTTCTTATGTTTTCTCAGCACACTAAGTAGCTACTCCTCTTGTTGGGAAGTGAGTTCTCTTGCAATGATAACTGGAAATTTCTGATTATCCTCATGGTAAGCATACTTGAGGTGGAGAGGGAGTGGCTTTAATTCCAATTTCTGATCATGGCTAGGTTCTGGATTATCTGGAACTAGTGATAATGGCAAGGTGTATTCATTATGTTCAGAGGGTGTTCCCACACTTGAACCTTGTTCTATGTGCTTCTCTTATACTACTTCTTGGTGAACTTCAGCTACAGTTTCATCAATGATGTCACACTGGAAGATAGAATGATCTTCTGGAGGGTGCTTCATAGCTTCATTTAAATTGAAACTCACTGCTCTGTCATCTATCTCAAAGGAGTAAGTTCTTGAGAATGCATCCAGCTTGAACTTCGAGGTCTTTAGGAATGGTCTTCCAAGCAGGATTGATGATGATCTTCTTGAGTCATTAGGGGGCATTTCCAGGATATAGAAGTCAATGGGAAATGTGAGCCCCTTAATGCTTACTAATACATCTTCAGCAATTCCAACTATTGTAATAATGCTCTTATCTGCTAACACAAAACGAGCTGCTGACCTTTTTAAGGGAGGAAACCTCAAAGCATCATATATAGACAATGGCATTATACTAACACACGCTCCTAAATCACACATGCAGTTAGAAAATATTACACCTCCAATGGTACAGTTAAACATGCATGGACCTGGGTCACTACATTTTTCAGGTATACCCCCCATTAAAGCAGATATAGAACTACCTAAAGGAATAGTTTCTAGTTCATTAATTTTGTCTTTATGCATGCATAAATCTTTCAGAAACTTTGTATATTTAGGTACTTGTTGAATAACATAAAAAAGGAGAACAGTTACCTCATCCTTTTTGAAAATTTCTACCATTTTGGGATCAAGTTCCATCTGCTTCCTGGGTTTCTGTGCAAGGTGTGGAAATGGAATAGGGGTAGCGCCACTTGCAGCCTCTGTATCCTTTGGTGCTCCATTCCTTGGCTGAGCTACTTCTTCTTCAACCTTGTCTTGTACTTCTTCTTCCTCTTCAGCATCTTCCACTTCAACTATATCTTCAACTGGGGCGTGTTCTATTGGGCTTGGCTCCTCCTGGTTCCTCTCTGGCCGTGTGGTTCCAGACCTCAGAGTGATGGCATTGATGCCACCCTTGGGGTTAGGTAAGGGTTGAGAAGGAATTCCACTAGAGCTTGAAGGCTGGTTGGTAGGAGCAGATAATGAATCTATTCGGGAGACGAGAGCTTGTAAAGTGGCATTCAGACCATTTAGAGTAGAGTTCAGTGTAGTCTGCATGTTTTGTTGTCCTTGTGCGAGAGAACGAAGCATCTCGTCATTTGATGAGGAAGTAGGATAAGTGATCTGAGGGGCCTGTTGTTGATTGTGCCGGGGTCCTTGGGATTGCCTAAGGTGAGGTGCTCTATAAGGCTGGTTCTGATTCTGCTGTCTGTTATTGTTATTCCACCTCTGATTTCCATTGTTGTCTCTGCCTCCTCTATTATAGTTGTCCCTCCAGCCATGGTTGGAATTATCTCTCCAACCCTGGTTGGAGTTGTCCTGCCATCCTTGGTTATAGTTCCCACCTTGGTTGTAGTTGCCGCCTTGTTGATTGTATCCTTGACTCGGGCAGTCATAGAAGTTATGAGTAGCTGCCACAGTGTTGTCTTCTTGTTGGAGCTGCGGGCATTAATCAATGTAATGACTATAATCAGCACAAATTCTGCATACTCTTTGGGGGACTAACTGTTGGCTTTGTTGTGGTGGGGAAGGCTGAGTTTGTTGTTGATTCAACTGCATCTGCTTCAGTAGGTTGGTCATTTCACATATACTCTGTGTAAGAGTAGTAGTCTCACTGCTAGAGGAAACCTCTGCAACTAGGGGTGTTCATAAAAAAACTAAAATATGGTTAACCGGTTAAAAAACCATAACCACATTTTAGTTAACCAGTTTAATAAAACAATTTTAAAAACCATATCCATATTTTTTAAAAATGGTTAACCAAAACCAAATTTAAAAAAACCGGTTTTTAACAGGTTAACCAAAACCAAAACCAAAACCAAATTAAAATCAAAACCTAATTTCAAAACCAAATTACATGCTCTTTCTCTCCTTCCTCTCTCTTTCTCTCTCTCCATCTCTTTCTCCCTCTCTCTCTCCCCCCATTCCTCTCTCTCTCTCTCTCTCCTCTTTTTTCTCTTCCTCTTTGTC
>NC_029785.2:26641238-26652414 GCF_000816755.2 Arachis ipaensis
TTTCTCTATTCCCTTTCCTCTTTCTTTATCTCCTTCTCTCCCTCTCTCTCTTTCTCCTCTTCTCTCTTTGTCTCTTTCTCCTTCTCTCCGCTCTCTCACTGCCTCTCTCTTTCTCCTTGTCCTCTTTCTCCCCCTCCTTTCTCTCTCTTCATCTCTCTCCTTCCATTCCTCTCTCTAATCATCTCTCCCCTTTTTTCTATCTCTCTTCCTCCCCTCTCTCTCCCCTTCTATCTCTCTCTCCTCTCCTATCATTCTCTCTCTCTTTTCTCCTCTCGTTTCCTTTTTCTCTCTTTCTCTCTCTCTCTCTCTCCTCTCCTTCCTCTCTCTCTCCTTTTCCTCCCCTCTCTTTCTCTCTCTTTTTTCTTTTCTCTCTTTCTCTCTCTCACTCCTCTCTCTCTTTCTTTTTCTTCTTTCTCTCTCTCATTTTCTCTCTCTTTCTCTTCCTCTCTTCCTTTTCTCTCTTTCTCCTCTTTTTTTTCTTACTCTCTCTTTTCTCTTTCTCTCTCAACCTTTTCTCAATCTCTATCCCTCTTCTATCTCTTTTTGCCTCTTCTCTCTAAAGCGAGAGAGAAGAGAGAGAGGAGGAGAAGATAAAGGAGGAGAAATAAAAAAAGAGAGATAAGAAGAGAGAAGAAGGATATGAGAAAGAGAAGAAGAGAGAGAAAGAGGACAAAGAGAGAAAAAGAGAGAGGGGAGAGAGAGAGAGGATGGGGAGAGAGAGAGAGGATGGGGAGAGAGAAAGAGAGAGAGACAGAAAAAGAGAAGGAGAGAGAAAAGAGATGAGGGGAGAGAGAAGGAGAGAGGAAGAGGAGGGGAGAGAGAAAGAAAGAAGGGGAGAGAGAGAGCATGGGGAGAGAGATGGAGAGAAGGATAGAGAGAAAGAAATGGGGAGGGGGAGAAAGAGTGGAAAGAGAGAGATAGATAGAGAGGAGGGGGAGAGAGATAAAAGAAAGAGAGGATGAGAGAGAAAATGGGAGAGAGAGAGAGAGAGAGAGAAGGGGAGAGAGAAAAGAAGGGAGAGAGAAATGGAAGAGAGGGGAGAGAGAGAGAGAGAGAGAGAGAGAGGAAGAGAAAGAGAGGGGAGGGGGAGAGAAAAGGAGAGAGATGGATAGAAGGAGATAAGAAAAAGTTACTCGTATCATTTAGAAAGAAAATATTTATATTAGAAAAAATTATTTATAGAAAATGCTGAAAAGAGATAAGAAAGAAAAAGGAACGAAAGCAATGGAAGGGATTTCATTATTTACAAATGTTACTCGTATCATTTAGAAAGAAAAAAAATTAGATTAAAAAAATTCAATTAAAAAAAGGTTCAAAAATTTGGATTTTTATATGTAAAAATATTAATTTGTGTAAAAAACTATTTTTACATGTAAAAACCAATTTTATGGTATAAAAGTCAATTTTTTAGTATAAAAACCGGTTTTGTTTTTAATGTAAAAATCGGTTTTTGTTTTAATAACCGGTTAAAAACCGGTTTTGAATTTCACTAACTGGTTAATAACCGGTTTCATCATGTAAAACCAATTTAGTTAATTAACCAATACTATATTTTTGGTTAACCAAAAAACTGGTTTGGTTTTTGGACTAACCAAACCATGAACACCCCTATCTGCAACAGTCTTTGAGTGGCTGTTCCTATGCCTGTGATTTCTAGTGGACTCAGCTAAGTCGCTGATCAGTTGTCATGCTTCATCTGCAGTCTTGTACTTTTTCAGAGAACCATTACTAGCACCATCCAGTGTAGTTTTATCCCGAGGCTTCATGCCTTGAGTGAAGTAGCTGATCAACACCAACCTGTCAATCATGTGATGGGGGCATGCGTCCAGAAGGTTCTTAAAGCGCTCCCAGTACTCATAAAGAGTCTCTAATTCTCCTTTAACAATGCAGGAGATCTCTTTTCTCAATCTATCTGTAACTTTAGCTGGAAAGTATTTTTCCAAGAATTCTCTCCTGAGCGTATCCCAGTTGGTGACAGTTGCTTCAGGTTGGGAGTAGTACCACTCCCTCGCCTTTCCCTCAAGAGAAAATAGGAAGGCGGTTAACAGAATAGAAGATTCATTTGCACCATGACGCCTTACAGTAGAACAGGCTGTCTGAAAATCCCTTAGGTGCTTCATAGGCTCCTGAGCAGGTAAGCAATGAAACTTTGGCATCAAGTTGATTAGTGCAGTCTTCAGCTCAAAATCTACAGCCAGAGTTGGATGATGTACTTAATACGACTGCAGTGTAAAATCTGGAGCTCCAGCTTCTTGGAGAGTAATCCTCCTAGGTGTTGCCATTCTATCTGCACGTGAATCAACTGAATCAGTAGTAAAGGAGTTTGTTTCTTCCTCAGATGGCGGTTTAGATTCACCCTCAGATGAGACTGGTGAATCGATAACAATCACTTCACCACCCTCTGAGGCTAACCTGCACCGAGCTCGCCTAATACGTGAAAGAGTTCTTTCAATTTCAGGATAAAATGCAGCTAAGCTCGGATCAGGCAGTGAACGCGTCATTCAATGAAAGAAACATACAGCTCATGGTAATAAAATAAAATGAAATACGCAAATAAAATAAAAATATGCACACTAATTAATAATTCAGCACACAATTACAAGTCCCCGGCAACGGCGCCAAAAATTGATGCGTGGCAGAAATTAGACCAATTAAGAGATTATAATATAAAAACAGCGTTGCAAGTATAGTTCTTAACCAGCTAAAATTCGCCTCATCAATTTAGAAAGGTTGTCACAAAAGTTTAGAATAAAAATACTAGGAGTATGAATCCCAGGTCGTCTCCCAACGAGTTGCTAGAAAGGGTGCTAAGTTATTAATCAGGAGTTTTTCGAGAATTTTGAGAGTTAAATGACAGAAAATAAATAATTGTAATTTAAAAGAGAAATATATATATATATTCTAATTAAAAATCCTTGACTGGGGGAATGATTAATTGGAAGTTCTATCCTTGTTGGAATTTTCTCAAGTGTAGTATAAAGAGGTTGTTGTTTTCACTTAGTTAACCCTTACTAAATAAAGGAAAGTCAAGTGATTGAGCTAACTCTTATTTGTAAATCCTAGTCCTCTCCCTTGGGAAGGTCTAGCGTTAGTAAGTAAAGAATTAGCCAACAACTTCCAATTTAACTAATCACTTAAGCATTCCAACTCAAGTGTCTCCTTTTAATCAACCCCCATGTCAAGTTGGGAATCTACTCCATTGACATGAAAATTACTTGCATAGAATTAAAAAGGGAATAAAAGAAAGACATGATGGACAATAACTGCAATTTAATTAAAACTAAAAGTAATCTTTTTCATTAACAATCCATGAAAATAATCCAATTGTAACTTTAAACAAGAATTAAGAATATGGAATAAATAAAAGAGTAAGGAAACAAACTAGAATAGTATCTTCAACGGAGGTGATGACTCTTCAATATCCAAAAGCAAAAGCATAAAACTAATAAACTATGAATGTAAAGAAAACCTAGAGGAAGAGTAATTTTTCTCTCTAGATTTAGATCTAAAAACCTAAAACTATGCTAATGTGAATCTCTCGAGTCTCTGCAGGTTCCCTGGCTCTATTCTATGTTTCTGGGCCGAAAATTGGGTCAAAACTCGGCCCAAAATCGCCCCCAGTGTTTTATGTTATTTCTGCAGATCGCGCATGTCATGCGTACGCGTCAGTCACGCGTGCACGTCATTTGGCGAATTTCCTTGTCACGCGTACGCGTCAGGCACGCGCACGCGTCGCTGCAAATTTCTCCATTCCGTGTACTCACGTGAGCCATGCATGCGCGTCGGTGCTCGCTGGTTATCTCCTTGGTTTCTTGTGTTCCTTCCATTTTTGCAAGCTTCCTTTCCATTCTCTAACCCATTCCTGCCCTATAAAGCCTGAAACACTTAACACACGGATCACGGCATCGAATGGTATAAAGAAGAATTAAAATATACTAATTAAAGATCTTTAGGAAGCAAGTTTTCAACCATAAAACAAAACTAGGAAGGGATTGTAAAATCATGCAAATCATATGAATACGTGGGTAAAGACTTGATGAAACCACTCAATTAAACACAAGATAAACCATAAAATAGTGGTTTATCAAAGCTTAGGCCAGGATTTTATTCCTTTAGGCCTCCTAACCACTGATGCTCAAAGCTTTGGGCCCTTTTACCCTTACCTTTTGGTTTAAAGTGTTATGGGCTTTTTGCTCTTGCCTTTTGCTTTAAAGAGCTATTGGCTTTTTCTGCTTGCTTTTTTTTTTCTTTCTTTTTATTTTCGCCACTTTTTCTCTTTTTTTTGCAAGCAAGCTTTTTCTTGCTTCAAGAATCAATTTTATATTTTTCAGATTATCAATAATATTTTTTCTTTTTCTTTATTCTTTCAAGAGCCAACATTCTAAAATCACAACTTCAAATATGCACTTTTTAATCATACATTCAGAAAATAAAAGCAAATGCACCACATCAATATAATTAAACTAATCTTATTTTAAACCTGAAATTCATGCATCTCTCAATTCTTTTCAAATAAAAATTTTCTTTTAAACAAGTTGAGAGATATATGGAACATTTTACAACTTTAAGACATCAAATGTAGATGATCATGCAACTAGAAGAAGGGAACAGATAAATAAACAGACAGAAAATAGAAAAATAATAGAAAAGGAGTAAAAGAGAACGAATCCACTTGAATGATGGTGCTAGTGCTCATCCTTGAGGATCCAATGTGATGCTTGATCTCTTCTATGTCACTCCTTTGCCTTTCTTGAGGCTGCTGCACAGGTTCACGTGTATGCTTTTTGGTTTGCTCCATCCTCTTCTTCTATACTTAAGAGTGGTAGAAGTCACAAAGCAAAGCTTTTGCAACACCAAACTTAAGAGTTTTGCTCATCCTCGAGCAAATATGACTAATAGGGAAGAAGAAGGTGGGGTAGGTGGAGCTTCCGTGGGACCTGCTGGTCTTGGGAGGCTAGGGAATTCCAGATTCCCTGTTTCTCTGCATTAGCGTTTGAACACCCAGGGGCTGCTCCCTGGCTAGCGTTCAACACCAGCAATGCTCCCCTCTTGGGGATTTGAACGCCTAGTGAGGGCTTCCTCACTGGCATTCAACTTTGACACTCTCTCCGGAGTGTCCTGTTTTCACTACTGTGAATTCTGTCTCTTTACTGATGCACATGATCATGACTCTGAAAGAAAAACAAAACAAAACAAAAATAAATATAGTTGAGTAAAGTTTGGTTGTCTCCCAACAAGCACTCTTTTAATGTCACTAGCTTGACATTTAGCTCCTTACGGAGGTGAGTATGGGCCCAAATTTTTGCCCCTGACAGTGAACTTTCTTCCTGTCCTCTCATGAATGAACTCTACATGCTCTAGAGATAGGACATGGCTCACTGTATGTGGTAAGACTGGCTTCTTAGAGAAGACAACTCTGATGCCAGGTGAAAGGCTTTCAGTAGGAACTTTCTTCTCCCTCCAGCCTTTAGGTACTTTCTTTTTAGTACCTTTGTGCTTAGAGCTTGTTGATGGCTGCCAACACCAAACTTAGAATTGATGTCTAGGGCCTCTACAGAGCTCTGCATAGAAAGAAAGGGTTCACATACTAGGTGTTGCACGGTTATCTCTTTTTTAGAGGGAGAATTGGGGTGAGGTATCTTGAATAAGATGTGATCCTCCCCTAACTTTGGGGTCATTTTTCCCTTAGCCACATCAATGATAGCATTGGTTGTGGCTAGGAAAGGTCTTCCAAGGATGACACAGTCATCCTCATCCTCTCCTATATCCAAGACTATGAAGTTTGCAGGGATGTAGTGGTTTTTAACCTTCACCAGGGGCGCAGGTACGTATAAATAAAGGGGGGAAATGGCCCCCCCAAAAATTTTAGTTTTTATTCAAAAAAAAAAATAGTCTGATCCCCCTTTTTGTTATTTCCCAGCCCCCCCTCTCTTTTTGTTCTATCTTTTCCAACCCCCCTCCCCCTCTCACTTTTAATTCCTACAAAACCCAGCCCAATAGCCCATTCCCTATCCCTTTTTCTATTTTCCAATCCCTATCCCTTTTTTATTTCCCAACGTATAATCACTAATCAGTTCTCCAATCCCCTTTTTTTATTTTTCAACATACAACCGGTCTCTTCCTCTCCCTCTCTTCCCGCCTTGGCTTTCAAAAAATTTGGGTAACAACTTTTCCTATTCTTCTTCTTCTTTATCTCTTTAATCTTATTATCTTTTACAATTTTACCTTTTTGACTCTTATTTTTTTTGTTTTTTGCAGATTAAAAAAAAGAGAGTAGTTTAACAAGTGATTTTTCACTCCTCTTTCTCAAAAAAGGTTCTATTTTTATTCTTTTTTATATATTTAGTTATTTACTTAATTAGTTAATTTATTATTATTTGTTAATTAAGTTTATGTTATTATATGTTAGTTTGTATATTTAGTTTTTTTTATTAGTTAACTATTTAATTACAATTTTATATTATTTATACTAGGATGTTAGTATTATTGTTCTGAATTTTAATATTTTATTTTAAATTGAAATATAATTTTTATATTTTATAAAGATTTAGACTGTAATTTACACTTTTTGCTAAATATATTTTAAATTATAGGAACTTATTTGGCCATTTGAATTATGAGTAAGTTCAAAACCATTGATACATTTTTTAAAAGAAAAGATCAAGAGAATGAAGATGCTTCTACTATTACTATTCCAATACTTGAGGGGTCATCAAATTTCATTACTTCAAGTTCTTCATTGAATTGCTCAAAGCGTCCATGACTTCTTCCAAATCAACTGGATGTTTTTCGTTTGGAAAGAGATCCTGGAATGCGACCAATGATTTGGAAGTTTCCTCCAAATAAAAGAGATGAAATCCGTCGGGCTTATATTAAAGTTGGGCCAAATCAGCCAATTCTTGATAATTATCCATTTTCTGGTGATAAAATTCATCGTCGCTTTCAAGCTTCATGGTTTAAATTGTTCCCATCTTGGTTAGAATATTCTATAGAAGATGATGCTATATATTGTTTTTCGTGCTTTCTTTTTGCTAAGGAACCTTCAATCAATACGGGTTCAAATGCTTTTATTGAGAATGGTTTCAGAAATTGGAAGAAAGTAAATAGTGGAAAAGAATGTGCTCTTTTGAATCACATTGGCAAAGGTCCTAACTCATTCCATCATAAGGCGCTGAAATCATGTGATGATTTGATGAAACAATCACAACATATTGACAGACTTCTTCATAAGCAAACATCAGAAGAGATTGAAAAGAATCGAATTCGACTAGGAGCATCTATAGATTGCATTAGATGGTTGACATTTCAAGGTGGTGTATACAGAGGACATGGTGAAAGCCAAAGTTCAAGCAACAGAGGTAACTTTTTGGAAATGTTAAAATTTTTGGGATCTTACAATGAAAGAGTGAAACAGAATGTTTTGGAAAATGCTCCAAAAAATGCTAAGTATACTTCAAATGATGTCCAAAAAGAAATTCTACATATTCTTGCTACTAAGGTGAGAAATTCAATTAGAGAAGAGATTGGAGATGCCAAATTTTGTATTATTGTTGATGAAGTTAGAGATGAATCTAAAAAGGAGCAAATGGCCATTGTTTTGAGATTTGTTACTCTAGATGGTTTTGTTAAAGAGAGATTTTTTGATCTTGTGCATGTCACTGATACTTGTGCAACAACTTTAAAGAAAGAATTGATTTCTGTCCTTTCTCATTATAATCTCCAAGTTAAAAATATTAGGGGTCAAGGGTATGATGGTGCTAGCAACATGCGGGGTGAGTGGAATGGTTTGCAAGCTTTGTTTCTTAAAGATTCTCCACAAGCATACTATGTGCATTGTTTTGCTCATAGGTTACAATTAGCATTGGTGGCAGCTTCAAGAGAGGTACTTCAAATTCATGAATTTTTTACTCAATTAAACTCTATTGTCACTATTGTTAGTGCTTCTTCAAAAAGACATGATCAATTACAAGAAGCTCAAGTAATTGAAAATGCAAACTTGGTTGCTCAAAATGAATTAGAAACAGGCAAAGGTGCGAATCAAATAAGCACTTTACAAAGAGCTGGGGATACTTGATGGAGCTCTCACTTTAATTCTATTTACAGTTTGGTAAAAATGTTTCCTGCTACCAATATTGTTCTCAATAATATCATTGAAGACGGGACAACTTATGCACAAAGAGGCGAGGCTTATGGTGTTAGTAAAATATTATTGTCATTTGAATTTGTTTTCACTTTGCACTTGATGAAAGAGATTATGGGAATCACTAATGTTCTTTGCCAAGCACTGAACAATCTCAAGATATTCTTAATGCAATGCATATTATTTCTACATCAAAGTTACTTCTTCAACAATTAAGAGATGGTGGATGGTGCAATTTTCTTGCAAATGTTAAAGATTTTTGTGAAAAACATGAAATTGAAGTCCCTAATATGAGTGCACAATTTTACCAATAGAAATAGTAATATAAAATATAACACCGCCCCCCTAAATAGTTAGCCTAGCTCCGCCCCTGACCTTCACCAAGACATCCTCTACTAAGCCATAGGGCTTCTTCATTGTCTTGTCTGCCATCTCTAAGGAGATGTGTGCAGCTTGTACCTCAAGGATTCTCAGTTTCTCCATTACAAAGAGTGGCATGAGGTTAATGCTTGAACCTAGGTCACACAGAGCCTTATCAAAGGTCATAGTGCCTATGGTGCAAGGAATCAGAAAGCGTCTATGGTCTGGAAGCTTCTGGGGTAGCTCTTGCTGAACCAAAGCATGGAGTTCTTTGGTGAGAAGTGGAGGTTCTTCCTCCAGAGTCTTTGTACCAAATATCTTGGTATTCAGCTTTATTAGAGCTCCTAGGAAACGAGCAACTTACTCTTCCCTAGTGTCTTCATCCTCATCTGAGGATGAGTAGTCATCAGAACTCACACACTGTAGAAGTGCATTCAAAGGAACCTCTATGGTCTTTATGATTTTCTTTGGTTTTGAGATAGAGGGTTCTTGAGTGGGATTCAGGCACTCAAAGGGTGTGCGTTCACTGGCGTTCAACGCCAGCTCTGGCAGCTTATTGGGCATTGAACGCCCTTGCTGTCCACCCTGACTGGCGTTAAACTCCAGTCCCTCTAGCATTCTGGGCATTGAATGCCCAGCAGGGATGTCCTTGCTGGCGTTCAATGCCAGCTTCCCTGGGTGAGGGGTTCCTCACTGGCGTTCAGCGCCAGAATGGCTGCATGGTTAGGCGTTACCCCTCACTGGCGTTCAGCGCCAGAAAGGCTGCATGGTTGGGCGTTGAACGCCCAGCCAGTGCTCCCTAGCTGGCATTCAACGCTAGCTTTTCTGCCAGGATGGGCGTTGAACACCCAGTGAGAAGTTCCTCACTGGCATTTAACGCCAGGCTTGCTACCATTGTGGGCGTTGAACGCCCAGTGAAGGCTTCTTCACTGCCATTCAACACCTTCTCATTCTCCTCTAATTTGGCCTCTACATCCATGGTTATGGCCTTGCACTCTTCTCTAGGGTTCACCTCAGTGTTACTGGGAAGAGTGTCTGGAGGAGTCTCAGGGATCCTCTTGCTCAGTTGACCAACCTGTACCTCCAAGTTTCTAATGGAGGACCTTGTTTCACTAATGAAACTATGGGTGGTCTTAGTGAGGCTGGAAACCATAATGGCTAAGTAAAAAAGGCTCTGATTAGAGGTTTCCATGTTCCCTTGAGAAGATGGAAATGATGGTCTGTTGTTGAACCTATTCTTGTTTCTACCACCTTGGTTGTTATTGAAACCTTGCTGAGGTTTCTGTTGATCCTTCCATGAGAGGTTAGGATGATTCCTCCATGAAAGGTTGTAAGTGTTTCCATAGGGCTCTCCCATGTAATTCACCTCCTCCATGGTGGGTTGTTCAGGATCATAAGCTTCTTCTTCAAGAAAAGCTTCCTGATTGCTGCCAGCTGCAGCTTGCAGCCAAGGCAGATGTTGAGAGATCATGTTGACCTGTTGGGTCAGGATCTTATTCTGTGCCAATATAGCATTCAGAGTCTCAACTTCATGAAATCCTTTTTTTCTGAGAGGTTCCATGGTTTACAGGATTCCTTTCAGAAGTGTACATGAACTGGTTATTAGCAACCATTTCAATGAGTTCCCTTGCTTCTGCAGGTGTTTTCTTCAAGTGGAAAGATCCACCTACAGAGTTGTCCAATAAAATTTTGGACATCTCAGACAAACCATCATAGAACACGCCTATGATGGACCATTCTGAGAGCATGTCAGGAGGACATCTCCTGATCAGTTGCTTGTATCTTTCCCAAGCTTCATAGAGGGATTCACCTTCTCTTTGTCTGAAGGTTTGAACTTCCACTCTAATCTTGCTCATCCTTTGAGGGGGAAAGAGCTTAGCCAGAAAAGCATTAACCAACTTTTCCCAAGAGTCAAGACTCTCTCTAGGTTGGGCTTCCAACCATAGCTTAACTCTGTCTCTTATTGCAAAGGGGAAGAGCATAAGCTTGTAGACTTCAGGATTAACTCCATTAGTCTTTACAGTATTACAGATTAGCAAGAACTCGGCTAAACACTAATGTGGATCTTCCATTGGAAGTCCATGAAACTTGCAATTCTGCTGTAGAAGAGAGATTAACTGAAGTTTAAGCTCAAAATTGTTAGCTCCAGTGGCAGGTACAACAATGCTTCTGCCATAAAAGTCAGAGGTAGGCATGTCCTCCTTTTCTTATTCAAAACTTTCTGAGAGATCTCTTCTGGAGTGTTGTGCTTTAGTTTATTGTAAACACCTTCTTAGAGTCTTCTCAGGTTCAGGGTCAGGAGTCAAGAGGGGTTCTTTATCCATGTTCCTAGTCATAAACAAGAAGAAAAGAAGAAAAGAAGAAAAGAAGAAGACTCTCTATGCCAATAGACAAGAAGCTCCTCCTTAGAATGAGATGTGAAGAAAAAAGAAGAAGAAAGAAAAGAAAAAAGAAGAAAGCTTTTTGTGCCACGTGGATCAAAGAGCTTCCAGTTAGATGTGAAAAAGAAAGGAAAGAAGATAAAGAAGTGAAGATGGAAGAAGACAGAGAAGTAGAATTCGAATATATAGATGAGAAAAGAGAAGAAGTATAAATAGAAAAAGTAAATAAGAATTAAAATAATTTATTTATTTATTAATTAATTAATTTTTAAATATAGAAGAGAGAGAAGGAGTT
>NC_029785.2:26652430-26657740 GCF_000816755.2 Arachis ipaensis
ATTAAGAAGATGAGAGTTAGTTAGGTGGTTTTGAAAAAGAAGAGAGAGAGAAGAAGATATTATTTTCGAAAATTAAGGAAGAGAAGAGTTAGTTAGGAAGTTTTGAAAAATAAGAAAGAGAAGATAAGATATTAATTAAGAAAATATTTGAATTTAAAAATAAAATAGAAGATAAGATAAGAAAAGATTTTGAAATTAAAATTTGAAATTAGAAAAAGATAAGATAAGATTTTTAAATTTTGAAAAGGATATGATTTTTTATTTTTGAAAAAATTTGATTTTTGAAAACTTGACAACTAAGATAAGATAAGATAAAATTTTAAAATTGAAATCTGAATTTTTATTTGTTATTTTCGAAAATATAGTTAAAATTAAGTTTGGAAAAGATATTTTTTATTTTTGAATTTTATGATGAAAGAGAAAAGCACATAAAAGATACAAGATTTAAAATTTTTAGATACAACACTTAAAAATTTTAAGTTCAAAACACATACAAGACTCAAGAACACTTTGAAGACTAACAAGAACACAAAGAACAAAATTTAAAGACTCAAAGAACACAAGAACACAAAAAAAACACCAAACTTAAAATTTTTAGAAACCTAAACATAAATTTTCGAAAAATATAAAGAAAAAAAAAGAAGACACAAAACTTAAAATTTTGACACGAGATTTAAAGAAAGAAAAATTATTTTTGAAAAGTGTTTAGAAAAAAAGACTCAAAGGAACACAAATTACCAAGAACATAAGCACAACGCTCTAACCAATTGAAAACAAAAAATAAAAATATTTTTGAAAAACCTTTTAAAAGTTTTCTAAAAAATAGAGAAGAAAAAAATAAAAATAAAAATAAAAGACTCAACAAGAACATAAGACTTAAACAAAGAACGAAGATTAAACAAAGAAAAGAAAATATTTTTGGAAAAAGCTTTTTAATTTTTCAAAAAATTTGAAGAAGAAGAAAACAAAAATAAAAGACTCAATTAAAATAAAAATGACCTGATCTAGGGAGCAAGACAATCTGTCAGTTTGTCCAAACTCAACAATCCCCGGCAACGGCGCCAAAAACTTTGTGCGTACGAACCCCACACTTTCATACAGCAGTTCCAGCAAATGTACTGGGTCGTCCAAGTAATACCTGGGTGAGTCAGGGTCGATCCCACGAGGATTGTGGTTTGAAGCAAGCTAGGGTTATCTTGCAGGACTTAGTCAGGAGGAATCAGAAGGTTATTGATTTTCATTCATCAAGAGAAAATATTTAATGCGGAATAAAGTAAAAGAGGTAGAAAATATTTATAGGAATAGGAATAGGGTTAAGGATTAAAGTTGCTTTGTCTTTCTGAATTAACTCCGGTATTACTGCTCTCTTTGCTTGTGAGTGATTTTTTCAATGGCAGGCTATATGTGATTGACACTGGTTTGAGCAGTTGCCAATACTCCTCCGGATCTAAACCCCAGGTTTAGTGTGGATCCATCTCTACTTGAGGGTGAAGCGCGTACAGTCCATTCTCCTTTATGATCCTACTAAAAAAATCACAGACAAGGTCGGATCTTCCGGATCAGAGAATGCTGCATCTTTGGGTTCTAGCCTCTACCACAGAGACCCTAATCTCCCCAAAAATCGGCTGAACTGATGTCTCGAGAAGTCCCCAATGAAGTCGTGGATAGCCGTCTAAGAGACGTATATTCAAGCTGTTGGTTCGTCACTGTCTAGTGAAAGACGCGTTCTGAACCCAAGTAGACGCGGGTGTTTGTCAGGCACGTTCATCTTAATGTGGTGAACAAAGTTAATTTGTTAGATCATTCTATTCACCACGATGAAGTACGAATATACATCTTAGAATTAATCAAACACGGATCGAAGAAGAAACAGTAATACTTTTATTAATTCATAGGACTCAGCAGGGCTCCTCCCCTCAACCTAGGAGGTTTAGAAACTCATACTGAAGTAAAAACACAATGTAAAACTCAAAAATAACATAAAGTCCTCCAATGATTATGAAAAATACACTTTAAATACTAAATAGAGGACTAGTAAGGGTAAAATAGTCTTTTAGTGCTAAAATCCACTTCTGGAGCCCACTTGGTGAGTGATTGGGCTGAGCTTTGATGAGATCCACGTGCTATGAGACTTCTTGGGCGTTTGGACATTGGTCTCTGCTCTTTGGGAGCTGAACGCCTGGAAAGGGCAGGAAGCTGGCGTTGGACGCCAGTTTTGGGCCTTCTAATCCGAAAAAAAGTATAGACTATTATATATTTCTGGAAAGATCCAAAAGTCAGCTTTCCATAGCCATTAAGAGTGCTCCATTTAGACTTCTGTAGCTCCAGAAAAGCTCTTCTATGAAAGTGATGCCAAAAAGCGTATAAAATATCCGCTCATCAGTAACGTCTATGATAAGTTTTTCTACAATTTTTAAATAAAATGAATAATAATGTAATATTAATATTATGATATTATTTAATTTTATTTGACGAATGACACTCACTTGATATTGGGCTCGAAAGATTGTAAAAACTCGGCTTTACTAATGTTATTACATTAGTAATTTACCCAATCCTTATTTTTAATTTTATACCACCACTTGAGATAATTAATTAAATTTTTATCATACCCAATTACTTTAATTACCTTTCAAGATATTTAAAAATTAAATTCGCTGACTCAGCGGTTTAAAATCGCGACACATAGCACTTAATGCGCCACGTGTCGCGATGCATGCCTTTTTCCCCTTGATTAAGTGACACTTATCATCAATCAAGCTGTATAAAAGCACAAAATTCTCTCTCTTTCCTCATGGAACTTCCGAGGCCTGCATGGAGAGAAAATGGAGGGTTTTGGTTGATTTCTGACTTTTCGAGCTTGATTTTTTGAGATTTGTGACCCTACAAAAGTTCTGATCCAATAGAAGTTACCGTATCTTTCTCCTCTAAGCAGTGACGTGTGTTTTGTTCACTGAAATTGCGAAGTGGAGCTGTCTCTACCAGGAACCAATTTGGCCGAACAAAGGGAGGGAAAGAACCACCGAGTTTTCGACGTTTTCGCTCCGTTTGACTTATCAGAAACCCTCTCTGCTATCTTGTGTGTGTTCTTCGTTTCACAGAGGTAGGATTTGACTCTTTAATCAGTTAAAATTATGAATTAATTGATATATGTGGTTGAAATGTTGTCTACTGTTGATGTCTGTTGTTCAAATATGTGATTGTTGGCTGTTGAAATTTTAGCTAAATTACTACTGGAATTGTTGTTGTGATTCGGCCATATTGTGAAATTTGAAACTGAGATATTGTTGTTGAATAATTGGCTGAAATTTGAGTTATATAATAGTATATAACTGAGTTTTCTCGGTCGGATGTTGATTTGGGATTAAATATAACTAAAATGAATATTTTGGATGGAAGTTTTGAGTAAAAAAGAGCAGAGGCTTGGCTTTTGAAAAAGATTTAATGAATAAAAATTATTTATTTATAAATATATGAATTTTATTGAAATTAATTGAGTGATTTTTGAAGAAAAATAATTGGTTTGCAATAAAAGGGTTTAAAGTGGAAGAACATTTTGAAAAAAATATGACTTTAATTGAAAGAAAAAGATTTTATTTTGAAAATGAAAGAACTGTACACAATTTACTTATTTTAATGAATTTTTGGGTATTTAAAAATTAGTACAATATTTTGAATAAATTATAAAATAACCAGTGAAAACAGTGTCTCTTTTATAGATTTTCAGAGTAATTTTTAAAGTACATCAACTTAACTTGAGTAACTTGCATAAGATGTTGTTTTAATAAATTTAAGAATATTTATGCACTTTTTAGTCATGTAGGCATATTTATGTATTTTTAAAATGTATTTATAAAGATTAAGCATAACTTTGAAATATTCAAAAAAGTGATTCTAAAGTTAAATCTTATGACCCGCTCTATTTCATTTGATTATTTTATAGAGATTGTGAAATTTTGAATAAGGAATTATTATATCTTAAAAAGTATTTGATTATGTGATGAGATAATTGCGGTTGGAAGTGCTACACCAATGACTCTTCTTGTCATCGATTTATCCGGCAATTTGTCGAAGAGCAGTATGGGCGCTATAGTCTAAGAGTGTGACCTGTCACTTTAATCGTGGGAGCGGTACGGTCGCCATAGCCCAAGAGCGTGCGGACACCATAATCCAAGAGTGTACCAGGTACTATACCCCGAAGCAATGGCAACGAGAGACAACATCCGTAAGGATGTAATATCGGGCGCGGGTCGAAAATCGACAGATGAGCTTATTATCTGCACTAGGACTAGACATGCATCATACTTGTTTGTGCATATCTCTTGTGTGTTTTGAATTTGTTCTTGTGGTTGTATGTTTGCTTTGTTTGTTGTTTGCCTATGTTCTTTTGTTGTGGTCGGTTTGATCTGGGATACATGACCGTTATATAAAAAGCAAATTAACTAGATTACCCGGACCCTACTAAGAACTTCCAAATTCTTATCCCTTATCTTCCTACCCCCTTCAGATAGAGAAAAATGTCATCTTCTATGAGCTCGAACAGCCTTATGAGTATGAGGACTCTATCCTTCACAACTTTTATGCGGTGGGCGCGGAGCTTCGAGTCCGTAAGTACGTAGTTAGAGATCATCCCTTCTAGCTAGCACCCGCTAGCTTCCGCTCTCTTTGATCCTGATGCACTGTATACTTTTTCGCTATCTTGGTTACATCTCGATTCTATTCATCATCCTTTTGATCATGTGCATGGAGGTTCCGTTCCAGCACAACAGGATAGTCAAGCAGTGCCTGAGCCTGGCTTTGTCGTCAATGACTACATCCTTGTGTCTCCTCCAGTAGGTTTGGATATGTGAATAGAGTCTCTTTCTACTAGTTTCACCATAGAGCCTATTGGGACTTCCATCGCAGCTTCTGGTCAGCCCTCAGTAGTTGAGCAAATTTCTCCTAATGGTACAATTCTCGCAGACGACAGCAGTGATGGTATTCCCCAGAGTACATCAAAGGTCATCGTTATTTCTGACAATGAGGACATCGAGGAGATAAAGATTGTGGATCTGGCTTCTAAGGACGATGAGGATCTTGAGATGGATATAGAGATCGTGGACTTGACTTCTAACAGCGATTAGGTAGCGACATCAGCATTTTCTTTTGACAGCTTTCTGGTTTAGTGTTTCTTTTGTCTTAAACTCTCACTTTTATTTTTCGAGAGATCAGGTTATAAGACTAGGCTAGTGTGGACATCAGATTAGGAGTTTATGAGCCAGACTCCAGAGATGTTTTAAGTTGTATATATGTATATAAGTGTGAGGGAGA
>NC_029785.2:26658025-26673245 GCF_000816755.2 Arachis ipaensis
TTAGTTTACGTAATCTCTTGTTTCTTCTTATTTGCGAATTTTTGTTAAGGAAGGTTTTTTTTTATAAAAATCAAGTTCTGTTAATCCCGTTACAGGCTTGATATTATTAATAACAATGTCAATATAATTTTAAATTGATTACACTCGATATTTCGGTATAAACATGCAATACTGAAAGTTGGGTCACGTCATTGCCTCCTTTTTCTCTGCCTTGCATAGTCGTTGCCTCTGTTATTAGTCGCTATTCGGCGTTGACTTTTTAGAGATTATCTCCATGAAATTGAAAGAAATTTAATATGTGATTTGTTGTGGTATTGATGATTTTGTTTAATCTATAAATCTGTTATTTTTGTTGTTCTGTTTGGCTCCAATCTCTATATTTAGACCCGAGTTTAAATCCGATACATGCCCAATATAGAATTAACATTATTTGATAAAGTTTTGTTAGGTCTAAGGTTGAATAAGAATTCAAAAATAGATCCAAACATAATTTAAGAATGGATCTAGGCAAAATCAAACGCGGCTTCACCGCATCCATGAACACACATATTTCACCATATAAACATGATTCAATCTTAAATACTAAAATAATTCACGTCTTTTAAATTTATTTGAAATTAATGTAAATACATTTAGATCATACCAAAGTTTTGAAAATATTGGATATAGGCTTAAAAAAAATGTTTATATTGGATAGTATCATTCCAAATCAATCCCTAAGAAAATTTTAATAGAAAATTTTACTTTTTAACAAATTTTAATTACCAAATGAGTCATCAAACTTTTATTTTATTAGATAAATTATTTTTTACATCATATTATTTGTCTATATAGAGAGATTCATCTAAAAAAAAATTGAAGACTATTATGCTTTTATTAAATAATAATATAGATTGATTTGTCTAATTTTTTTTTATCGAATTTTGAGATGAGAATTAATTTGTCTATCAAAAGAAAAATTAAAAACTAATTTGGTTATTAAAATTTGTTAAGTATTAAAATATTCAACTAAAACTTTTTTTTGGGACTAATTTAGGATAGAAAAATTTTAGGAAGCCAACATTTTTATCAGTATTAACTAATATTTTGGACTAATACTTTTATTTTTATACTATTAAAATTTAGGATTTAATGTTTAAAATTTAGAATTTAAAATTTAATCTTTAATGATAAAGTTGACTAAGTATTGACCCAAAATGATAAATATTATTAGTCATATAATATTATTTTTTAGAATATTACCCTTAAATTATACATCCCTAGTTAATAAATAACAATGTTAGGTATATATAAAAATTAGTCACTAAGCATATTTGTTGTGCCAAATTGGTTAACATTGCAAAGAAGTCAATGGTTAAAGTCAAAGATCATATATATATATGAAGTACACTAGGGTTGGAGAAAATAAAAATAAGTTAGGCTTGGTGGTTAACAAGTTACCTTATGCTTAGTGTCTAAGTTTGCTTGAGGTGCAAGATTACTTGGGGTTCAAGTTTGTTTGAGATCCAAGACTACCTGAAATTCAAGGCTACTTGAAGTTCAAGTTTGTTTGAGGTCCAAGACTACTTGAAGTATAAATTTACTTGATGTTCAAGGTTATACCAATTTGTTTAAAATTTTTTTCTCTACAAATAAAATTAGTTTCAATAAGTTAGGAGAGCTTCCATTTATTCACACACTCACTCTAAAAATTCCTAGTTACACTGACGCATGAAAACATGAGTCACGAGTTTATATAAGTAATGGGAGACTCTATTTTTATTTTAGTCATTCCAATTCTTTTTTTCTTATTATTTAAATTTTGTTATTTTCATTCAAACTCTTGTCAATTTTCGCACATTTTAATACAAGCCTTATAATTTTCAATTCTTTATATTTTTGCACTTATTCTTTCTTACTTCTAATTTTCTATAATTATTTTATTTTACAGTTTTATTTGGCATGATCTCTAAATCCTAAGAGCATTCCATAAAAAAGAGTTGTACTAATTACTCGAATTGAGATTTTGATACAAGTTTGGTCGACACCTACTATCAAGGTATAAAAAGCAAAATCTAGGAGAAACAAATTGGCACGCACAGTGGGACCTTGGTTAAAATTAGCTGCCTAAAATAGTTGTTGTGTATGCGTTTGTGAAGTGATAAATTTTTATCCTATAGCGATCCAAACGCATCTATTTCTATGTCACCTCAGTCGTCCTCTTCAACAAAAGGGTCAGACTACGACTCTGACAAAATAGTATTATATCCACAACCACAAGTCATTGAATTGATACAAGTGCTTATGAATTTCGCTAGAAGTCCGACTAGGCATATAAACAACACAAATATGATTTCAATGGCTTCTCCTAGTGTAGTCAAAGTAAATCCAACTACTTGGCCTATGTATGGATTATCTCAATATTCGTCATCTTTGGCTAATTCACCTATTCCTAGGTTTATATACAATTGTTCAGTTGAACCCAATTGTTGAAATAAATCCATAAGTTTTTGTACAAGAATACAATCCGTACTTATATCAATATATGATGGTCAATCTTTCCTATTTAGGATCAATTATATCAGGACCCATAATATCACAACTACCTCAATAAAACATTTTGTCAATGTGGACACAACCATATATGTAGGGACAACATCAACTTAAATTAATTTGCTGATTCCATCATCAACACAGATGGAGATACCTTGTTCAATTCTCGTTATGCCTTTGACACCTAGAAAAATGCATAAAAATTCATTCTTTTCAAAAAGGTCATGAAAAATACCAATGTCAAAAATAATTTTGCCTAACACCATAGATTCTTTATTATTTTTAGACAATAAAAAGCAAAAAGTCATCATGATTTAATTGACCTGATGACTTAGCAAATGACAATTGTCTTAAATTATTTGATAAGAAATAATAATGCTAAGTTTCAACAAGTAGCAAGACAGATGAATGAATTAATTGGGGTAGTCCAGGATAACTATAAGGCACCAAATCTACTAGGAGGTCACCAACCTCATTTGGGAGGTTGTTAATTACCTGTAATAGTTAATAGGGGACAAAAATCTATTGATGTAGTGAATGATACTCGACAAAATCAGTTTGTCCAATGTAACATTGCACAAGCTGATAGAGTAAGTTAGATAGAGTAGGTTTTAACATAAATTTGATTCACCAACCATATTCTATATCTTCTTTTTCTGATCATGTGTTACAAGTAAAATTTTTTAGAGGAGTCAAAGCCCCAAAATCACTCACTAAATTTTTAGAAAAAAAGTGATGAGTCAACTGTCGAGCATGTGGTTCGCTATATAGTTGAAATTGGAGTTCTAGCAAGCAATGAGCAACTTAAAATGAGATACTTTTCTTCTTCTTTGACTGTGAATGCTTTCACTTGGTTTTCAAATTTATAACCCAAATTAATCCATTCATGGGAATAGTTGAAGAAGAGTTTTGATGGTCAATTTTTCAAAAAAGAACTAAAAGTTACGCTGTGATTTGTTCTTAATAAAAATATCCAAGGCAAAGACGACGAAAGACTATCTTATTCGATTCATAAAAATGAAAAATAAGTGCCATAATTAGATCCCAGAACCTAAAATTATCAATATATTGATTAATGAGATTGACTTTAAAATTAAAAAGAAGTTAGTTGACCAACAATTTATTGACGTTGTTCAATTAGCAGACAATATCCAATTCATCGAAACATTTCAAAAAGAAAAAGAGTAAGAATATGAGAATTTTTTTGAAAAAAAAAGTAGCTTTTATTATATGTGTGATGTATTTTGAGTTGAAAGTAAAAAATGATGTGTTTTCAGTCAAAACAAAAGAAAAGTCACGTACTATATGTCAATCTCTTAATCTTGTCAAGGAAAAGGTATTCCCAAAGAAGGGAGTTATTAAAAGCAAATTAAAATTTTCTAACAAAATACTAAATATGAAGGTTGGCAAAAAATCTTTGTGAGTTGACCTCGAACTTTGTTGAATTTAAAGGGTTTGTTGTTAATATGATGGTAAAACAAAAAACTCAGTTTGATACCAACATGCTCAAAGTGAGACCTATATACCCTAAAGTTAGTGAAGATTTGTTAGAATTTTTTATCCGACAAAGAATGTCAAAAATGAATATAACTATGTACTTTATGAGCATTGCAAAAGAGAAAAAGAGAAGTTGATAAACAGTCAAGATAAAATACGCACTTGTGAAAGTTGATTTAGAATACGACGATTAATTCTACTACTTTGGATTGAGTTTAGAGGTGGCTTCAAAGTTTTTAATGTTTCTTCATCAAAATCGAAGCCATCCAAAACTTCAAGGGGCATTTTATTGTGCCAAAAATTTGGCAAAAATGATCGACGATAGAAAGAATTCAATAGTTAAAGTCGAAGATCATATATACACGAAGCATACCGTGGTTGGAGAAAATAAGAATTTGTTAACCTTGGTAGTCAAGTTACCTTATGATTATTGCCCAAGTTTGCTTGAGGTGCAAGACTACTTGGTGTCCAAGCTTATTTGAGGTTCGGGACTATTTAAAGTTCAAAAATTCTTGAAGTCCAAATTTGTTCGAGATCTAAGACTACTTGAAGTCTAAGGTTATACCAATTAGCTTCGATTTTTTTCTATAAATAGGATTAGTTTCAATAAATCAGGAGAGCTTCTACTCATACACTCACTCACTCTAAAAATTCCTAGTCACACACTAACACATGAAAACATGAGTAGTCACCAATGATAAACCCAAAAAATTTTAAGAGTGAGGGCAAAAATATATATCTTAAAATAAATTTTGTTGAACATTGCTAATTATATTAAAAATATAATAGAGATATAAAAATTAAAAAGAGTTAGTGAATATTTTCATTCTTAAAATACTATTCATTATATATAATTTATAAAAAAAATATTTCTAAAATTTGAACTTAAAATATTTTAATTAAATTATGTTATATGTTTTGGACTAAGTAACTAATATTTTGAATATTAGTACTACTATTTTGGAAAATAGAGAAATTAATTATATTATTTCTAATCTTTAGATTTGGGCATTTTGTTGAAAATAATTTGTAAAAGTAGATGAACCAATAGTATTTTTTCATATACAATAAGTGTTGGATTTACATTGGATTTCAATTACCATAATGCCCTTAACCCTAATTTTCACATAAGGAAAATCCTAACCCGGTAACCCATTACCCGACCCGGTTCTCTCTCAACCCCACTCAGCTCCCAAACCCAGCCGCCACACTTGACCTATTTTCCTTCCTTCTTTAATTCACGACACATAGCTTCCTTCTGTTTCCAAGAAGGAAAGAAAAGAGCAGAAAGTGGGAGAAGAGGAACGGGAAGGAGAGGAGAGGAGGAGGACGGCGCCGGCGGGCGTCACTGCCGCCGCGCCGTCGCGTCGCGTAGAGACGAGAGGAGCGAGATCTGAGGATGAGACAAGGATCTGCGCCGGTGGCACTGGGGTTTGCTGCCGCCGTTTGATGCCGCCGAGGGGAGGAGGGTTACAGCCACCGCAAGGGGCCTGCCGATGTCACCCTCACGAGTCACCATTCCCGAGCTGCAGCACCATGGAGCCAGCCTCGTCGCGCCGTCACGGCTGCCCGCGCTATCGTCGTCGCCGTTGGTCCACCGGGGGTCGCCATCGAAGTTGAGACACGAAGAGAGGGGGTACGCGAGCGAGAAGGGGTCTGAGGGCCTGAAACCGCCGCGCTTGGTCTCGTCGGTGAAGCCATGGCCGCCGTCATCGGAACAGAGGGCGCGAGAGAGACAGAAAGCTCGCGGTGGGGGAAAGGACAGGCGCCGCCATGCTGCACGGAGCTATCGCCGCCGTTCCTGCCGCCGGTAAGCCTCGGTTAACACCGCCAAAGCTCCGGCCATCACCGTCGCTGAGGAAGCTCACCAGAGTTGCTGGAGGCTGCCGCCGCTCTGCCTGGTTGTGTTGAGTCGCGCCGCCGTGCCTGGCCGCCGGAAAACCCCGCTGCCGTCGCCGAAAAACTCTACCTGTAAGGGTTTTTGAATTCGGTCTTCATTCGTTTAAGATTCTGGAAGCTTTAACGTCTCTGTTTGTGGGTTCAAGGCGCCATTGCCAGAGTCCGGTCACTGCTTACTGCTTGAGGTGGCTGCCAGGCTGCTACCGTTGAACCGGTTCAGAGACCGCCGCTGTTCCGGTTTAGCTGTTCCTTCTTCATTCGGTAAGCGTTTTCAATTTGAAAGCTCTCTAGTTACTATTCTGGCTTCATACACTAAGGTTTTGCGACATCAATTGCTATAAGATTGAGTTTCTATTGTTATATGTCGCGATTAGTGTTGCTGTGGTTACCGCGGGAGTGGCTTGGAGCCGAGGTTGCGGTTGTTGGTGATTTCGGTTTAAGAGAGGAGGTTCCTATGACGCGTTTGGGTTATGGATTTGCGTTTTGAGGTAGGGGCGCTTTCCAAAAACTACAGTTTATTACTGGAATTATTACATATGGATACTGATGTGAGATATGGTGTAATTAGTGATTGTATCTGCCTTATGTATTATTTGATTGACTCGAACGATTATGGATGTTGGCTTGGCTGAATTGTTGTGTGGCTTGTGAAATGTAATGTTTGAAGTTGATTCTTTAAATATTTGAAATGAGTTTAATCCGTTGAGGATTGGTTTGAATTGAGTCAATTATTTGATGATGTGAAAGATAGAATGCTCTTGAAATCCAGCCTGGGTTGCGTTAATTGCTCTGGTTTTGATAAATGATTTATTGCGGAACCAATTCTTTAAAGCTTTATAAATGAGTTAAATTGGTTGATATTGAGTTGATTTTTGAAATGGTTTCCTTGAGATATGCCAATGAGGCGACTGTTGAATTTAGCTTGATTTTGAATTGATTTTGGATTCTGAACTGTTGAAAAGGATTGTGGGACGGTTTAGTTGGGACCCGAACCGGGTGGCAAAAGTCCAAGTTTTAGGGGAGGTGCTGCCGAAATTTCTATAAAATCCGAGTCTTTATTGAAATGTTGTCTGGAAAATGATGAGTTAAAGACTTCTGCTATTTTATTTGAATTATCAAGAAAAGGATGATTCATGCTTTCGAAATGAGTTAGTAAAGAGGAAATTGTGATTTAGTCTTGCTTCTTAAGAAAGGCATTGTATCTCTTTCAAGAGAAAGTTATTTAGATGAAACTTGTGTTTTAAAGCTGTTTGAATGCGAAAAGGGTTTATGCCTTTGAATTTGACTTGGGGATTTCAATTAAAGAAGTTTCAATGACTTTGAAAGAACCTGAATGTCTACTGACAAGTTTTATTTTGAAATATTTTGAGAAAGGTTTTAAGTACTCTTTGAACTCTAAACTTTTGCAAGACTAAAACAATTTTGAATAGTTGAAACGCTTTAGAATTTATCATGGGGGTTGAAGCTGGTTTTGCCTAAGTAAAGGAAACGGCTTTGAAAGAAGTAAATGATTACGTGACTCGGCTTGGCTTAGATCCTATTTTATTACTCAAATCGGAAAGCCAAGGTTTTAATGATTTTAAATGAATTCGGCGAAATGAGTTATGCTATTCTCCCCTAAAGACTTGAGACTCTGTCGAGAAACTTTGTTATAAAATCCCATTGTGGGATGGGTGATTTTGAATGTTCCCAAAATGAATCTTTAACTTTCCATAGTTTTGGAAGTTTCGGAAAGAGGATGCCGAGAGCGGCTTTGTTTTAAAAAGGGAACTCACTTTGAGTAAATTTGGCTTATGAGCCTGAGATGATTTGAGAAACGAGATTTCTAAAAGCCAAGGCTAAAAAGAGTTGAAGTTTGATTTCAAAGTGAAATGGCTTGAGAAAAGTGATTTGTGGCTAAAATGCCGGTTTTATGAATTTGATGATGTTGAATGGTGGAAGTGTTGCTTTGTTGTGAGCCGGAATGGCCGTGTATGCTATTGAACTATGGCTGATTGCCGAATGAGTTGTGAGCCGTATGGCCGATTATGAATTATGAACTTAAGCCGAAGGGCTGTATTTATTGATAAATTGGCTGGTTCTGGATTGAACCGTGAGCCAGATGGCTGAGATGGATGGTGATCCATGGTTGAGTATAAATGCATGTATGCAATCGAATGAATTGTGAATTTAAGCCGGATGGCTGAGATGAATGTTGTATGCGAGTATGCTTGTGTTTTCTCTCTGTTTGTAAGGGTGACAGGGCACCAATACCCTCTAATGGCGACAGGGCGCAGATACCCTCTAATGGCGACAGGGCGCAGATACCCTCTAATGATAATAAAGCGCAACAGAGAGACTGTGTCCGGGTTAGCTACCGGACACGTCGGGTTGGCTTGGTAACCGACAGATGATATCATCAGCCACTAGGGACAGGCATGCATCATATGCATTTATGTGACATTGTTTGGGTGTGTATATTATACTTGGTTTGCCTATGTGACTAATTGCTAATTGTTCTACTTGCAATAACTGTTTGTTTGTGCTTGCATCCTTCTATTTGTGTTTGCTACTGGAACTCTGTTGGACTGTGGTGATTGGTTGCTGGTTGGATTGTTTGGGCCTAGGGCCGTGGTTGGAATGAGGTGAACCGATGGTTGATTTCACTTTTGTGTTTCTGGTTTGGAATAAAATTATGAAAGGCTATTTTGGTTCCGCATAGATAAACCGTTTTGAAAGGCTTCTGAGTTTTTGAGAATTGAACCGTTCTTCTTTCCGAAAAGATTTCCGACTTTACTTTCATTGTAAACCGTTGTTTTTGAAAGGAGGCATAAGACGGTTATGAATCACTGGTGCGGTTATCTTCATGTATCATATTACAGTAATTCCCAAAAACCCTCTACTGAGAACCCTTTCGAGGATGATGTTCTCACCCCCCCCTACATTTTTCCCCTTTCAGGATATGGGCGCAGAAGTCACGAAGAGTTATTTAGTTGTTGTTGAGATGCTCTGTATTGTTTTAGTTATGGTTTATTGTACCCTCGCCTTTATCTTGATATATTCTGTAAGAAGGATAGTGACTGTATTGGATAATGCTTGTAATATTATCTATGTATATAAGTGTATATATGTATGTACTCTTTATGAGTTTTTGTAAGTTGTATGGTATCTATGGATGTCGTTGTATAGCAAAGTATCTTTTGGATCGGTATTGCGGTTTAAAGATTTAAACAGGCTCATATTTTAGTATTAAATATTATAAGTGTCGTCGTAATGTCCGAGCTATCAGAGTCGCACAGCCGGAAGTGTGAGCTTTGGTAGTTACATGGACCTTTTTAAATTAAAGCCGAAAGCAACTTTGGTTTCGTCGCTCTGAATTGGTGGGAGGGTTCCTTCCTATGTTGGGGGTAAATGCCAACAACGTTTAACAATGTTTCACCAGTACCTTATCGAAAATTAAATTGACATTAATAATAAAGGTCACGTGTTTATTAAAAGAGCAATACTACTACATGAATGCTGAGGTTTAATACCCAAATTTAACCTTCTATATATCTATAAAATACAGATATTTTGTTGAATTATTATATCTGCGTAAGATATATTTCAAAAACAATATTCATCGACATTTGTTTGACATGCGTATTTATTGTGTCCAACCATATGTTAATAAAAAATAAAAAATTTTTTTCCGGACATACTTAGACACAATACCTAAATACTATCACGTGTCAGTATATCTAGTCTTATTCTTAACATGTATTATTGAAATGAGTTTAGAAATAATATATATAATTATTTATTAAATAAAAAATATTTTAAATAATTTTATATAATTAAAAAAAGACATTAAAAACAGTTAAAAATTTATTTTTTATTTTAATACTAATAAAATATCAAAAATTCATTGTAATTTATCTAAAAAATACTTTATATTTATATATATGTCATGTCTTCGTATTTTATGAGATTTTAAAATTTGTATATTTATGTATTCCATGTCATATTGTATCCCATTTTCGTGTCATTGTCCGTGCATCATATACCTTAATCAAAATTTCTGTATACTTATTTATTTGCTTATTGTTTGAAGGTTTCGACTTTCGCATCTTCAAAAATAAATAATTACATAAAAATAAATATTAGCCAATTATTTTTGTTAATATTTTATTTTTATATTATTAAAATTTAAGTATAATATTTAAGATTTATATTATTAAAATTTATTTATATACTATCAATTCAGTATTCGAAAGATTTAGCAATTGACAAAAAAATTTCTAAAAGACATTCTTTTTTAGTATTATTTTTGTATTTAGTTTAGTCTTCCTAATGAAATCAATAATTTATATTATCAAAAAATAACAATAATAAATAAAATACATACCAATTCAAGAATATGTAATAAAAATTATACAAAATTAAATAAAAAGATAACAAAGTTCATAAAAAAAATATGTATCAATAAAAATAATTAATAAAATTTATGTGAACAATGAGTGTTAAGAACTTCATTAAAAAATCCAACAATATATACATCAGAAAACATCAAAAAAAAAATTCTAAACAAAAACATACAATAACATTTATAGTATGAACAAGAAAAATAAATAAAAAATTGGTAACAAATTTACTTAGAAGAAAATACTGAAAATAATAGTATAAAAAAATATTTGTTTGTAAAGTATCCAACTGTAGCCAAACCCGATCTCAAAGTAAAAAATAAAACAACTTTATTAAATTTATTAGGTCAATTAATGCTTCGGATAAATTAAAAACAGTGACTAGCTTTTAAACGACATGAATTGATGAAGAAACAGCTTAGTGCAGCAGTGCATGACCAACCTATAGTAGGCGGGAATAATTATTATTTGCAACACCTATTCATTTATTTAATTATTTGTTGTTAGCTAGGTACCCCAAATATACTATCATGCTAATATTTTTACCGTTAGAATATCATGCTTTTGGGTAAGCTATTCTAATAGCGAGAATATTATCTCAACTTTTATACACTTAATAATAAAATAGAAGTTTTTAATATGAAATTGTATTATTATTTTTTTTAAAAAAAACCAAAAATATTTTTTTCTTAAAAACATAAATACATACATACAAAATCAATCACAACACTTTGTATATATATATATGGAGAAAAAATAATAACTAAATTAATACAACAATATCGCATAAGAAAAAATATAAGGATCTCTTACAAGTTTTTTTTTTTCATTTTTTGAAAAGAAAAGTCTGTAGATAGGTGAGAACCTAACCATACGGTCTCAACAGAAGAATTTTAGAATTGTCATAAGAAGATATTTAAAAAGAAAACTGTTTTCAATCCCAATGCTCATCACTCGTCTTATGAATCCTTTTTGAAAACCAACTGTTAATCATTCAAAATCCAAACCTTTTCGAAAAACTATTATTTGATTATCCGAAATACAAAACTCATATTTTTCTTATAAAAATCTTAAAAGTTACTTAAACTATATGAATGACTAGCCTGTTCAAAGTATAGGTCCATTAAGTCTATGTTGAACTAATTTAATTTTTCATACTTTGCTAAACCTCAAATACAAACCAATCACGATTTTCGGCCCATCACATACTCAATCATGGCCTCTGACCCAAGCAACTCAATCAGCATCCAACTCATCACAATCCAACCAATCAGTCATAATCACAAGTAATGAAGTTCAAACATAATCAAGAGTAATTACATCAAGTATAGAAATTAACAGTAAACAAAATTATTTATATAGGCAAACCAAGTGTATAATATGCACACCCAAACAATATCGCATAGATGCACATGATGTATGCATGTCTTAATGGCCGTGAGCTCATATGTCACTTACGCTGTCAGAACCTGACACATCCGATAGCTAACTCGGATATTGTCTCTCTGATTGCGCATTCCCAAGAGGTATATAATTCAGATTTAGTACCTTACCACCTTTTCTTAGAGGCAAACATCAAGGGGATAAATCCAGAAAAAGTGCCCTACCACCTTCCCCTGTGAGGCCGTGCCATACGGATCAAGGGATTAGTGTCCTACTACCTTGCAAAAACAAAAAGAACCACAAACAAGTGAGATTAACCAAACAACCCTTGTTCGAGTTGTTATACATATCCAAGAGGAATCAGGAAGGGGATCCAAACCTTTCACTGTCTCTCTGGATCGGAGGCGATCTTACATTTTCAGAAGGAATAAAGAAGGGGATCATTTCCTTCCACTATCTCACTGGAGTCGCACTTCTGACATATACAACTGGGATATAGTGCCTACGCACACTCTTGGAACATAGTACCCGACGCACTTTTCAATCTCAATCAAACTCAAACTCATACTCAACTCAATATAAATTTTTATACTCATCTTTACCCCAATTTGAAATCATTCTTGACCCATTCACTTTCAATAATAAAATACATTTAATTTATATCATGCCAAGAATCACTTTTGCTCAAATCATCTTCTTTTAAAACCATAACCACTTCCAGTCTAAATTTCTTTCAGAAGATTCAAATCATTATATTTACCAATTACAATACTAATTGAAACGGCATAAAGCATTTTTCTTGTATTAATCACTTAAGTACTTTAAATCAAGATTTGTTAATTAAACCCAACGGCGAAGTCTCTAAACTTTAGGAGAGTGACAACCAATTTCTTCTTTTAACAAAACTTATAAAAATTTTTCATGAATCAAAATCCCAATTTAAAGTATTCCCACGGTCTCCAACCGTCGTCTCAAAATTAAATGAGATAAATTATAAAAATAATTTCTTGAATTAACAAAATTATAGAACTCATTACTTTAATTTCATTAAAATTCTTAAATCATAACTCCTTAAGAATCAATCAAATAAACTCACTTTCGATTTAACCAAGTTTTTTCAAAATAATTTCCAACTTCACTTTTAAGTTTGAGACATTTTCAAAAGTCTCGAAATTCATTATATTTTTACTCCTTTTCAAATAAATCAACTTTAACTTCTTTTCAAGCTCAAAAGTTTTTTTCAAAGTCTCAAAAATCGTTTATTTTTAAATACTCATTTTCATCACTTTATTTTTCACTTAAAGCACCCCAAAAAACATAGTTCTTTTCATAATTAATCAAACTAAAAACAATTTGATTCTCATTATTAAATGTTATTTAAAACACTTATAAAAATTTCGGCGACACCTTCCCTAAAACCTAGACTTTTATCACCCTTACGGGTTCATCAAAACCACATTTCATAATCATTCTCAATAGTTTCAAAACTAAATCATTCCTCAATATAAATATATGTATAAATCAGATTTCCAAAACAAAACCATTTCTCAAAATATATATATATATAACTCCAAATTCTAATATAAAACCACTTTTCATTATAAACATTCGAATCAGCTTTTTAAATTAAATTTTTTTATCAACAACTGCAAGTTGACTCAAGCAATCAATAGTTCAACTAAGTAAACAGTCATATTTATCTAAAACAAACCAGTCAATCTATAAGACTCACATAATCACCAAATATATATATATTTCACATCAATATCAATTTATAACAATTTCGTAATATAAAATAAATTTTAAATAAAACCCTACCTCAAATAGTCAAAACTACAAAACTAACGTGTCTAAAAACCCTTTTTTCTCGGCCCGCAATCAACGGCATTGAATCCGACTATTTTCCATAGCAACAACAGCCACAAAAGCACCACTCACAACAGAAACTCGACCCTGAGATATTAACGTTGCAAGAACCTTAGTAATATATAACAGAATAGCAACTAAAAGGATTCAGAACAAGGAATAGCTTATCGTACTTATGAATAAGCGAGAGAACGGAGCAGTGGTAGTTCCGGTGACAAGGCAGCAGTTTAATGTCGCATGAAACAACCATAAAATTCAGCATGCAAGAACTAGAACTCAGCCCTATGTTACCAAAACCTCAGAACCTTTAACAACTTAGAACAAAATACTTATTTCAATGGTTTTGAGAACAAAAATGCTTCCAAGAAGACAGGGGCTCCAGCGACGATTTTCAGCGGCGTGAAGCTCCGACGATGGCGACAGAAGCTTCATCGACAACGATGCAGTAGCGGTGACGAATCTGACAGCGACGGGACCCAATGGTGGCGGCGACGAGTGTCCTCCCCTCCATCGCGTTATGCTCCTCTCCTGGAAATTACGTGCATGGTGATGGCGACAGATCCAACAACAATGGGCTTCCTCTCAGTGACAGCGGCGATACGACGGTGACGCGTGCTCCAACGCGGTTACGAACCCAGCTTTGGTGGTGGCAGCTTCCTCGTGAGATCCCTCTCTCTCCTTCGTGGACCCTCTCTCTCCCTCTCTCTAATGCATCTCTCCCTCTCATCCGCGATGACGACTTGGCAATGGCGGCATCCCCTTGCCGGTACCGTCGCCTTCCCCCCTCTTCTTCTCTTCCCCATTTCTCTCTTACCCTTTCTCTTTTCTTTATCGTGCGTGGGGGTGTGTGTAGGAAATGGTGGCGGCGGGAATAAGGGGGCAAGGTGAGTGTAGTATGTTTTAGGGTTAGGTTAGGGTTTGGGTAGTGTAAATTAGGGTTTGTTTTGGAGATTTTGGGGTTAAGGTAGTGTAGTAATTTTAATAAAAATAAAAAGATAGAGTAATAATTTAAAACCGAATTAAATATAAAATAACCATTTTTGAAATACCATTTTATTATCAACTTGTAAATTTATTTTCAAATAAATACTAATTCAATAAAAATTAAAGATAATTAAATTAATTCTCTTTTATTTATAAAATAAGATTCAAAAGCTTAATATTCAAATTAAAGCACATAAAATTCTCATTATTGTTCAATTATTAAAGCTCTAAATTATAAATAAGAAATTATCCAACTTATACATAAAGATCTCTAAAAATATAATCTTAAATGAATATAATAAATCATAAGTAATTTATTATTTAATTTTAAAAATCCAGAGTCTTACAACCATAACAAGCTAAGCATGTTGCTATGTTTACTATACGTCTTAGCGGAGGCGTTAGTTCAAATGGTAAATCATATACTTCTTAATATATTGTATTTGGGTTTGAATCTTGACGAATATACCAAGTATTGAATAAAATTCTTTAAAATTGTGTGGGTGAGTATGTTGTGATGTTATGATATATAGGATTGGAAATTACCCAGTTTATCTATAAAAAAAAATTAAAATAAACTATTTGTCAGATACTGCATAGAGATTCATATATTTGGTATTTATGAAAAAAAATAATTATTCTATTATGATAAATATAATTTAATGATAAATGATAAA